>NC_044976.1:201171687-201261262 GCF_008728515.1 Papio anubis
TCCTTCTTTCCTTCTTTCTTTCTTTTCTTTTTTTTCTTTTCTTTTCTTTCTTTTTTTGACAAGGAGTCTCGTGCTGTCGCCCAGGCTGGAGTGCAGTGGTGCGATCTCGGCTCACTGCAAGCTCTGCCTCCTGGGTTCATGCCATTCTCCTGCCTCAGCCTCCCGAGTAGCTGGGACTACAGGCACCTGCCACCACACCCGGCTAATTTTTTGTATTTTTAGTAGAGACGAGGTTTCACTGTGTTAGATGGTCTCTATCTCCTGACCTCGTGATCTGCCTGTCTCGGCCTCCCAAAGTGCTGGAATTACAGGCGTGAGCCACTGTGCCTGGCCTCTTTTCTTCTTTATTAGTCTTGCCAGCAGTCTATCAATTTTATTGATCTTTTCAAAAAACCAGCTCCTGGATTCACTGATTTTTTTGAAGGGTTTTTGTGTATCTATCTCCTTCAGTTGTGCTCTGATCTTAGTTATTTCTTGCCTTCTGCTAGCTTTTGAATGTGTTTGCTCTTGCTTCTCTACTTATTTTAATTGTGATGTCAGGGTGTCAATTTTAGATCTTTCCCACTTTCTCTTGTGGGCATTTAGTGCTATAAGTTTCCCTCTACACACTGCTTTAAATGTGTCCCAGAGATTCTGGTATGTTGTATCTTTGTTCTCATTGGTTTCAAAGAACATCTTTATTTCTGCCTTCATTTTGTTATTTACCCAGTAGTCACTCAGGAGCAGGTTGTTCAGTTTCCATGTAGTTGTGCAGTTTTGAGTGAGTTTCTTAATCCTGAGTTCTACTTTGATTGCACTGTGGTCTGAGAGACAGTTTGTTATGATTTCTGTTCTTTTACATTTGCTGAGAGTGCTTTACTTCCAATTATGTGGTCAATTTTGGAGTAAGTGCAATGTGGTGCTGAGAAGAATGTATGTTTTGTTGATTTGGGGTGGAGAGTTCTGTAGATGTCTATTAGCTCTGCTTGTTGCAGAGCTGAGTTCAAGTCCTGGAGATCCTCGTTAACCTTCTGTCTCGTTGATCTGTCTTATACTGACAGTGGGGTGTTAAAGTCTCCCATTATTATTATATGGGAGTCTAAGTCTCTTTGTAGGCCTCTAAGGACTTGCTTTATGAATCTGGGTGCTCCTGTATTGGGTGTATATATATTTAGGATAGTTAGTTCTTCTTGTTGAATTCATCCCTTTACCATTATGTAATGGCCTTCTTTGTCTCTTTTGACCTTTGTTGGTTTAAAGTCTGTTTTATCAGAGACTAGGATTGCAACCCTTGCTTTTTTTTGCTTTCCATTTGCTTGATAGATCTTCCTCCATCCCTTTATTTTGAGCCTATGTGTGTTTCTGCATGTGAGATGGGTCTCCTGAATACAGCACACTGATGGGTCTTGACTCTCTGTCCAATTTGCCAGTCTGTGTCTTTTAATTGGGGCATTTAGCCTATTTACATTTAAAGTTAATATTGTTATGTGTGAATTTGATCCCATCATTATGATGTTAGCAGGTTATTTTATCTGTTAGTTGATGCAGTTTCTTCCTAGCATTGATAGTCTTTACAGTTTGGCATGGTTTTGCAGTGGCTGGTACCAGTTGTTCCTTTCCATGTTTAGTGCTTCCTTCAGGAGCTCTTGTAAGGCAGACCTAGTGGTAACAAAATCTCTGAGCATTTGCTTGTCTGTAAAGGATTTTAGTTCTCCTTCACTTATGAAGCTTAGTTTGGCTGGATATGAAATTCTGGGTTTAAAATTCT
Organism: Papio anubis; assembly: GCF_008728515.1. NCBI lineage: Eukaryota > Metazoa > Chordata > Mammalia > Primates > Cercopithecidae > Papio > Papio anubis. The sequence goes on from NC_044976.1 coordinate 201,173,435, forward strand.
TTTCTTTAAGAATGTTGAATATTGGCTTCCACTCTCTTCTGACTTGTAGAGTTTCTGCTGAGAGATCCACTGTTAGTCATCAGACTTCCCTTTGTGGTTAACCCGACCTTTCTCTCTGGCTGCACTTAACATTTTTTCCTTCATTTCAACCTTGGTGAATCTGAGAATTATGTATCTTGTGTTTGCTTTTCTCGAGGAGTGTCTTTGTGGTGTTCTCTGTATTTCCGGAATTTGAATGTTGGCCTGCCTTGCTAGGTTGGGGAAGTTCTCCTGGATAATATACTGAAGAGTGTTTTCCAACTTGGTTCCATTCTCCCCGTCACTTTCAGTTACACCAATCAAACATAGATTTGGTCTTTTCACATAGTCCCATATTTCTTGGAGGCTTTGTTTATTTCTTTTTACTCTTTGTTTTCTCTAAACTTCTCTTCTCGCTTTATTTCATTAATTCAATCTTCAATCACTGATACCCTTTCTTCCACTTGATCAAATCGGCTATTGAAGCTTGTGCATGTGTCATGTAGTTCTTGTGCCATGGTTTTCAGCTCCATTAGGTCATTTAAGGTCTTCTCTACACTGTTTATTCTAGTTAGCCATTTGTCTGATCTTTTTTCAAGGTTTTTAGCTTCCTAGTAATGGGTTCGAACATCCTCCTTTAGCTCAGAGAAGTTTGTTATTACCGACCTTCTGAAGCCTACTTGTGTCAGCTCGTCAAAGTTATTCTCCATCCAGCTTTGTTTCATTGCTGGTGAGGAGCTGTGATCCTTTGGAAGAGAAGAGGCACTCTGGTTTTTAGAATTTTCAGCTTTTCTGCTCTGGTTTCTCCCCATCTTTGTGGTTTTATCTACCTTTGGTCTTTGATGTGGTGACCTACAAATGGGGTTTTGGTGTAGATGTCCTTTTTGTTGATGTTGATGCCATTCCTTTCTGTTTGTTAGTTTTCCTTCTAACAGTCAGGTCTCTCAGCTGTAGGTCTGTTGGAGTTTGCTGGAAGTCCACTCCAGACCCTGTTTGCCTGTGTATCACAAGTGGAGGCTGCAGAACAGCAAATATTGCAGAACAGCAAATATTGCTGCCTGATCATTCCTCTGGAGGCTTCATCCCAGAGGGGCACCCACCTATACGAGGTGTCAGTTGGCCCCTGCTGGGAGGTGTCTCTCAATTAGGCTACATGGGGGTCAGGGACCCACTTGAGGAGGCAGTCTGTCTGTTCTCAGAACTCAAACACCGTGCTGGGAGAGCCACCACTCTCTTCAGAGCTGTCAGGTTCGTTTAAGTCTGCAGAAGTTTCTGCTGCCTTTTGTTCAGCTATGCCCTGCCCCCAGAGGTGGGGTCTACAGAGGCAGCAGGCCTTGGAGAGCTGCAGTGGGCTCTGCCCAGTTTGAGCTTCCCTGGCCACTTTGTTTACCTACTCAAGCCTCAGCAATGGCAGATGCCCCTCCCCCTGCCAGGCTGCTGCCTCGCAGGTCGATCTCAGACTGCTGCACTAGCAGTGAGCAAGGCTCTGTGGGCATGGCACCCACTGAGCCAGGCATAGGATATAATCTCCTGGTGTGCCATTTGCTAAGACTATTGGAAAAGCACAGTATTTGGGTGAGAGGGTCCCGATTTTCCAGGTACCATCTGTCACAGATTCCCTTGGCTAGGAAAGGGAAATCCCCCAACCCCTTGTGCTTCCTGGGTGAGATGATGCCCCGCCCTGCTTTGGCTTGCCCTCTGTGGGCTGCATCCACTGTCCAACCAGTCCCAATGAGATGAACAGGTACCTCAGTTGGAAATGCAGAAATCACCATCTTCTGCATTGATCACGTTGGGAGCTGCAGACCGGAGCTGTTCCTATTTGGCCATCTTGGAACAGAATCCATCATGTCACTTCTTATACATGAATAACAATAACTGTGAAATGTTCAGATGTGCTCTGAGCCTAGATAAGATTATTATCATGTTATATTGTTATTATTGTTATTATCGTGTTATTTATTTTCTTACCCATAGGTTTTCCAACTTGCTTGAAGTAATGCTTTCAGGATATTCAATATTGAATATTCAATACTGATGGGGAAACTCTCTTAAAGGAAATGGACATTACAGGGTCAACTGGAGGAAAAATAACACATTTACTGCTCAAACATAGCTTTGTTGTTTTTATATTTAAAAACATAGGCATCGGGCTGCGAGTGGTGGCTCATGCCTGTAATCCCAGCACTTTGGGAGGCCGAGGCGGGTGGATCACAATGTCAGGAGATCAAGACCATCCTGGCTAACACAGTGAAACCCTGTCTCTACTAAAAATACAAAAAATTAGCCGAGTGTGGTGGCGGGCGCCTGTAGTCTCACCTATTGGGGAGGCTGAGGCAGGAGAATGGCGTGAACCCAGGAGGCAGATCTTGCAGTGAGCTGAGATCGCGTCACTGCACTGCAGCCCGGGCGACAGAACCAGACTCCGTCTCAAAAAACAAAAATAAAACACAAAATATATAGGCATTGTAATATGTCAAACAAGCCTGAAAAATGCATGGGAGAAGATGAAATGATTACTGAAGTCACATATTCCTCACTGTTAATTATTTAGGGAACATCCTTCTAGAAGGTTCACAGAACCTGGATTACCTAACCATACAACTTTACCGAAATGGGATTATGTTGCATCTTGTTTTCTAACCTAATTTTTTCCCACTTCACTGAAATGGGATTATGTTGCATCTTGTTTTCTAACCTAATTTTTTCCCACTTAGTAGTGTAGCACAGATGTGTTTTCATGTCAACCAGTATGACTTTATACTCTTCTTTCTTTTTTTTCTTTTTCTGAGGTGGAGTCTTGCTCTGTTGCCCAGGCTGGAGTGCAGTGGCATGATCTTGGCTCACTGCAACCTCTGCCTACCTGGTTCAAGCTGTTGTTCTGTCTCAACCTCCCTAGTAGCTAGGATTACAGGTGCCTGCCACCACACCTGGCTAGTTTTTGTATTTTTAGTAGAGACGGGGTTTCACCATGTTGGCCATGCTTGTCTTGAACTCCTGACATCAGGTGGTCCGCCCATCTTGGCCTCCCAAAGTGCTGGGATTACAGGTGTGAGCCACCGTGCCTGGCCTAATGGTACAGTATTCCATGCTGACACCATAATTTACTCATCTAGTTACATTACATTGGAATGTTCATAGTTGTTGACCTTTAGAACATGCCAGTATTAAGTTTTCATATTTAAGATGATGCTAGTTCTAAAGCATATATTCTGAAATCTCAGTGGCTTAACACCTCAGAAGTTTATTTCTCCTAATGTAAAATTTAGGTTTTCTCCATTTGCTGATGGTTACCTTGAGGTACCAGGCTTGCATAGAGGGGCTGCTGTGCCTCACAAGGCCATGCAGGGACTCAGACTCTCTCTAGCATGTGGTTTGCAAGGTTGCCTTGGCCCTTGCTACTAGCTGGCTGATAGTGGAAGAAAGAGTGAAGAAGGTGTCACAGGAGGTTTTAATGGATCAGAACTGGAAGTGGCAGATACTGCTTCTGCCCACATTCCATTGGCCAGAATGTCACATGGCCATACAAAACTGCAAAGGAGGCTGAGAAATGTCACTCATCTGTGTATGTGGGAGGAAAGGAAGTACATTTGGTGAACACTAGCCAGTCTCTAACAGAGCTTCCCCTACTGTTTACCAAATTCCTGTTTTGTTTTTCCCCTCACACACAACACACCCCCCCGAGAGGGGAACCCTAAGTCCCCTTCAGCCCTGGCACCTTGCTCAGTCACTGTTCAGGATCTCTGGGTGATGTGCTCTCTTCTCCATCACATCTAAATGAGGATCCTTGTGGTTTGATGACTTATGAACTAGAAGAGAATAAAATTATTTGCCGCCTCCCTAGCGCCTCCCAATTTTCAATGGCAAAGCAGGGAAGCCTCATAACGTTAGAAGCTCCCATTTAGAACAGGGTTAAGAGCGGGCAGCACAGTCATCACAGGCCCAAAGCAACAATGGAATCCAGTTGGCTAGGCAAGGTGGAGGTTCTCAACCAGAAGGTGGGAGAACTTTCCTGATTAGACCTTGATTTTGCTGGGAAAGGCAATCCCTTCTCAGTTGGTCTCCATGGCCCCAGCTCTGTCCTGGCAAGTTCCTTCTTGCACTTTATTCTCAATGGCTACGTTTGAAGTGATTGCAGGGGAATCTGCCATCTTAGGAGGGTACACAGCTTTGCAGTCCTTTAGTGCCCTGCTGTTTTTCAAGGCTCAAATAGATGCCTTTAAACAATTTTATTTTTAGTTCAGGCTCATGGTTTCTTGGCCATACATTTCTGTCAAAAATCTGATAAGATTCTGTTCTTTCTTTTAAAAAAAATTATTTTATTTTTGACAAATAATAATTTATATATTTATGGGGTACAATGTGAAGCTTTCATATATGTATTCACTATGAAATGATTAAACCAAGCGAATTAACATATCCATCACTTCACATGCGTGTGTGTGGTATGAAATTTTTTTGCGTGTGTGTAATGTGAAATTCTTAGCAATTTTGAAATATATTGCATTATTATTAACTATAGTCACCATGCTGTGGAATAAATCTCAAGAACTTACTCCTTCTAACTGAAGCTTTGTATACTTTGACCAACATCTTCCCATCCACTTCTCCCCTTGCCCCAGTCCCTGCTAACCACCATTCTATTCTCTACTTCAGAGTTAGACCTTTTTTTAGATTACACCTATAATTGAGATCATGCAGTGTTTTTCTTTTTGTGCTTGGATTACTTGTTTCTGTTCTGTTTTCTTCCTTAAGTTTTTTTATGCCAATAGCAAATCCCAAAGTTTTTTCCCTAGATATCACTACCAAGCTTGAATTATTATATTACTTTCTTACCCTAATACCCTTTTCTCTCAATGAGATGGTGACTTCCTTGAGGCCTTCAAGGTCAGATGGGAAGGCAAAATTCTTAATTAGTTCTTTGCTACTAGGCTGAATCTTTTGACCTGTGTCACTCAAAAGCCTTTTCAGTCTTGTTTCTTACTCCTCAGAATTTAGAAGCAGTCATTTTTTCCAAGGCTTTACACTCAGAAGTTTCTGGACAAACGTTTGGACTCTATTACCTTTCATTTATGCTTGCAAACCAACAAATTTTTTTTTTAAAGAAAAACCATTTTAATAGCTTTAGGAGTACAAGTGGTTTTTGCTTACATGGATGAATTGTATAGTCCTGAAGTCTGAAATTTTAGTGTACCCAAGTTGTGTACGTTGTACCCAATATGTAACTTTCTAAGTCACCCCTCCCACACTCCCCTATTCTGAGTCTGTAAAGTCCATTATATCATTTTGTGTGCCTTTGTGTATCCATAGCTTAGCTCCCATTTACAAATGAGAAAATATGGTATTTGGTTTTCCATTCCTGAGTTACTTCACTTAGAATAATGGCATTCAGTTCCATCTGAGTTGCTGTAAAATACATTATTTCATTCTTTTTTATGGCTAACTAGTATTCCATGGTGTATATATACCACATTTTCTTTATCCAGTTATTGATTGATGGGCACTTAGGTTGATTCCATAGCTTTGCAATTGTGAATTGTGCTGTGATAATCATATGAATGTAGGTTTTTTTGATATAATGACTTCTTTTCCTTTGGGTACATAGTCCAGTAGTGGGATTGCTGGATTGAATGGTAGATCTACTTTTAGTTCTTGGAGAAATCTCCATACTGTTTTCCATAGAGGTGATACTGATTTATGTTACCACCAGAAGTATATAAACTTTCCCTTTTCATCATATCCATGCCAACATCTCTTGTTTTTTTACCTTTTAAATAAATGGCCATTCTGGCTGGGATAAGGTGGTTTCTCATTGTGGTTTTAATTTGCATTCCCTAATGATTAGTGATGGTGAGCAGTTTTTCATATGTTTCTTGGCCATTTATACATGTTATTTTGAGAAATGTATATTCATGTCATTTGCCCACTTTTTAATGGGATTTTTTTCCCCTCGCTGATTTGAGTTATTTGTAGATTCTGGGTATTAGTCTGTTGTCAGATGCATAGTTTGCAAATATTTTCTCCCATTCTGTGAGTTGTGTGTTTACTCTGATGATTATTTCTTTTGCTGTGCAGAGCATTTTAGTTTAATTAAGTCCTATTTATTTATTTATTTATTTTTGTGGTGGTTGTTTTTGGGGTCTTAGTTATAAATTCTTTGCCTAGGCTAATATCTAAAAGAATTTTTCCTGGATTTTGTTCTAGAATTTGTATGGTTTCAAGCCTTAGATTTAAGTCTGTAATCCATCTTGAGTTGATTTTTGTATAAGTGAGAGATATACATCCAGTTTCATTCTTCTACATGTTGCTATCTAGTTTTCTCAGCACCATTTATTGAATAGCATATCCTTTCCTCAGTTTATATTTGTATATGCTTCGTTGTCGATCAGTTGGTTGTAACTATTTGGCTTTATTTCTGGGTTCTCTATTATATTCTATTTGTCTGTGTATCTACTTTTATACCAATATCATGCTATTTTGGTTACAATAGCCTTGCAGTATAATTTGAAGTCAGGTATTGTGATGCATCCAGATTTGTTCTTTTTGCTTAGGATTGCTTTGGCTCTTTGTGCTCTTTTCTTGGTTCTATATGAATTTTAGGATTGTTCATTCTTTCTTTTTCTTTTCTTCAACTTTTATTTTAAGTTCATGGGTACATGTGCAGGATGTGTAGGTTTGTTACACAAGTAAATATGTGCGATAGTGGTTTGCTGCACAGATCATCCTATCACCTACGTATTAAGCCCAGCACCAATTAGCTATTCTTCCTGATGCTCTCCCTCCCACCCACCACCCACTGATAGTTCCCAGTGTGTGCTGTTCCCCTCTATGTGTCCATGTATTTTCATCATTTAGTTCCCACTTAAAAATGAGAACATGCGTTGTTTGGTTTTCTGTTCCTGTGTTAGTTTCTGGAGGATAATGGCTTCCAACTCCATCCATATCCCTGCAAAGGACATGATCTTGTTCCTTTTTATGGCTGTGTAGTATATGTACTGTATATGTACCACATTTCTTTATCCAGTCCATCGTTGATAGGCGTTTAGATTGATTTTATGTCTTTGGTATTGTGAAAAATGCTGCAATGAACATACATGTGCATGTATCTTTATAACACAATGATTTATATATTTTTTTGGTGTATACCCCATAATGGGATTGCTGAGTCAAATGGTGCACCTCTAGGTCTTTGGGGAATCACCACACTGTCTTCCACAATGGTTGAACTAATTTACACTCTCACCAACAATGTAAAAGCATTCCTTTTTCTCCATAACCTCACCAGCATCTGTTGTTTTTTGACATCTTAGTAATAGCCATTCTGACTGGTGTTAGGTGGCATCTTATTGTCGTTTTTATTTGCATTTCTCGAATGATCAGTTTTTTTTTGTCATATGTTTGTTGGCCAGATGTGTGTCTTCTTTTGAAAAGTGTCTGATGATAGTTTCTTTTGCTGTGCAGAAGCTCTTTAATTTAATTAGATCCCATTTGTAAGTTTTTGCTTTTGTTGCAGTTGCTTTGGTGTTTTCGTCATGAAATCTTTGTCCATGCCTATGTCCTAAATGGTACTGCCTTGGCTGTCTTGCAGCATTTTTATAGTTTTGAGTTTTACGCTTAAGTCTTTAATCCAGAAGATGGCGGAATAGGAGCGGCTCCAGTCTTCAACTCCCAGCGCCAGCGACACAGAAGACCGGTGATTTCGGCATTTTCAACTGAGGTACTGGGTTCATCTCACTGGGGAGTGCCGGAAGATCGGTACTGGTCAGCTGCTGCAGCCCGACCAGCGAGAGCTGAAGCAGGGCGAGGCATTGCCTCACCTGGGAAGCGCAAGGGGGAAGGGAATCCCTTTTCCTAGCCAGGGGAACTGAGACACACAACACCTGGAGAATCGGGTAACTCCCACCCCAATACTGCGCTTTGAGCAAACAGGCACACCAGGAGATCATATCCCACACCTGGCTGGGAGGGTCCCACACCCACAGAGCCTCCCTCATTGCTATCACAGCAGTCTGTGATCTACCGGCAAGGCAGCAGCAAGGCTGGGGGAGGGGCGCCCGCCATTGCTCAGGCTTAAGTAGGTAAACAAAGCTGCTGGGAAGCTCGAACTGGGTGGAGCTCACAGCAGCTCAAGGAAACCTGCCTGTCTCTGTAGACTCCACCTCTGGGGGCAGGGCACAGTAAACAATAACAAAGCAGCAGATACCTCTGCAGACCCAAACGACTCTGTCTGACAGCTTTGAAGAGAGCAGTGGATCTCCCAACACGGAGGTTGAGATCTGAGAAGGGACAGACTCCCTGCTCAAGCTGGTCCCTGACCCCTGAGTAGCCTAACTGGGAGACATCCCCCACTAGGGGCAGTCTGACACCCCACACCTCACAGGGTGGAGTACACCCCTGAGAGGAAGCTTCCAAAGCAAGAATCAGACAGGTACACTTGCTGTTCAGAAATATTCTATCTTCTGCAGTCTCTGCTGCTGATACCCAGGCAAACAGGGTCTGGAGTGGACCTCAAGCAATCTCCAACAGACCTACAGCTGAGGGTCCTGACTGTTAGAAGGAAAACTATCAAACAGGAAGGACACCTACACCAAAACCCCATCAGTACACCACCATCATCAAAGACCAGAGGCAGATAAAACTACAAAGATGGGGAAAAAGCAGAGCAGAAAAGCTGGAAATTCAAAAAATAAGAGCGCATCTCCCCCGGCAAAGGAGTGCAGCTCATCGCCAGCAACAGATCAAAGCTGGACGGAGAATGACTTTGACGAGATGAGAGAAGAAGGCTTCAGTCCATCAAATTTCTCAGAGCTAAAGGAGGAATTACGTACCCAGCGCAAAGAAACTAAAAATCTTGAAAAAAAAGTGGAAGAATTGATGGCTAGAGTAATTAATGCAGACAAGGTCATAAACGAAATGAAAGAGATGAAAACCATGACACGAGAAATACGTGACAAATGCACAAGCTTCAGTAACCGACTTGATCAACTGGAAGAAAGAGTATCAGCGATTGAGGATCAAATGAATGAAATGAAGTGAGAAGAGAAACCAAAAGAAAAAAGAAGAAAAAGAAATGAACAAAGCCTGCAAGAAGTATGGGATTATGTAAAAAGACCAAATCTACGTCTGATTGGGGTGCCTGAAAGTGAGGGGGAAAATGGAACCAAGTTGGAAAACACTCTGCAGGATATCATCCAGGAGAACTTCCCCAACCTAGTAGGGCAGGCCAACATTCAAATCCAGGAAATACAGAGAACGCCACAAAGATACTCCTCGAGAAGAGCAACTCCAAGACACATAATTGCCACATTCACCAAAGTTGAAATGAAGGAAAAAATCTTAAGGGCAGCCAGAGAGAAAGGTCGGGTTACCCACAAAGGGAAGCCCATCAGACTCACAGCAGATCTCTCGGCAGAAACTCTACAAGCCAGAAGAGAGTGGGGGCCAATATTCAACATTCTTAAAGAAAAGAATTTTCAACCCAGAATTTCATATCCAGCCAAACTAAGTTTCATAAGTGAAGGAGAACTAAAATCCTTTACAGATAAGCAAATGCTTAGAGATTTTGTCACCACTAGGCCTGCCTTACAAGAGACCCTGAAGGAAGTACTAAACATGGAAAGGAACAACCGGTACCAGCCATCTCAAAAACATGCCAAAATGTAAAGACCATCGAGGCTAGGAAGAAACTGCATCAACTAATGAGCAAAATAACCAGTTAATATCATAATGGCAGGATCAAGTTCACACATAACAATATTAACCTTAAATGTAAATGGACTAAATGCTCCAATTAAGAGACACAGACTGGCAAACTGGATAAAGAGTCAAGACCCATCAGTCTGCTGTATTCAGGAGACCCATCTCACACGCAGAGACATACATAGGCTCAAAATAAAGGGATGGAGGAAGATTTACCAAGCAAATGGAGAACAAAAAAAAGCGGGGGTTGCAATACTAGTCTCTGATAAAACAGACTTTAAACCATCAAAGATCAAAAGAGACAAAGAAGGCCATTACATACTGGTAAAGGGATCAATTCAACAGGAAGAGCTAACTATCCTAAATATATATGCACCCAATACAGGAGCACCCAGATTCATAAAGCAAGTCCTTAGAGACGTACAAAGAGACTTAGACTCCCATACAATAATAATGGGAGACTTCAACACTCCACTGTCAACATTAGACAGATCAACGAGACAGAAAGTTAACAAGGATATCCAGGAATTGAACTCATCTCTGCAGCAAGCAGACCTAATAGACATCTATAGAACTCTCCACCCCAAATCAACAGAATATACATTCTTCTCAGCACCACATCGTACTTATTCCAAAATTGACCACGTAATTGGAAGTAAAGCACTCCTCAGCAAATGTACAAGAACAGAAATTATTACAAACTGTCTCTCAGACCACAGTGCAATCAAACTAGAACTCAGGACTAAGAAACTCAATCAAAACCGCTCAACTACATGGAAACTGAACAACCTGCTCCTGAATGACTACTGGGTACATAATGAAATGAAGGCAGAAATAAAGATGTTCTTTGAAACCAATGAGAACAAAGATACAACATACCAGAATCTCTGGGACACATTTAAAGTAGTGTGTAGAGGGAAATTTATAGCACTAAATGCCCACAAGAGAAAGCAGGAAAGATCAAAAATTGACACTCTAACATCGCAATTAAAAGAACTAGAGAAGCAAGAGCAAACACATTCCAAAGCTAGCAGAAGGCAAGAAATAACTAAGATCAGAGCAGAACTGAAGGAGATAGAGACACAAAAAACCCTCCAAAAAATCAATGAATCCAGGAGTTGGTTTTTTGAAAAGATCAACAAAATTGACAGACCACTAGCAAGACTAATAAAGAAGAAAAGAGAGAAGAATCAAATCGACGCAATTAAAAATGATAAAGGGGATACCACCCCCGACCTCACAGAAATACAAACTACCATCAGAGAATACTATAAACACCTCTACGCAAATAAACTGGAAAACCTAGAAGAAATGGATAATTTCCTGGACACTTACACTCTTCCAAGACTAAACCAGGAAGAAGTTGAATCCCTGAATAGACCAATAGTAGGCTCTGAAATTGAGGCAATAATTAATAGCCTACCAACCAAAAAAAGTCCAGGACCAGATGGATTCACAGCTGAATTCTACCAGAGGTATAAGGAGGAGTTGGTACCATTCCTTCTGAAACTATTCCAATCAATAGAAAAAGAGGGAATCCTCCCTAACTCATTTTATGAGGCCAACATCATCCTGATACCAAAGCCTGGCAGAGACACAACAAAAAAAGAGAATTTTAGACCAATATCCCTGATGAACATCGATGCAAAAATCCTCAATAAAATACTGGCAAACCGGATTCAACAACACATCAAAAAGCTTATCCACCATGATCAAGTGGGCTTCATCCCTGGGATGCAAGGCTGGTTCAACATTCGCAAATCAATAAACATAATCCAGCATATAAACAGAACCAAAGACAAGAACCACATGATTATCTCAATAGATGCAGAAAAGGCTTTTGACAAAATTCAACAGCCCTTCATGCTAAAAACGCTCAATAAATTCGGTATTGATGGAACGTAGCTCAAAATAATCAGAGCTATTTATGACAAACCCACAGCCAATATCATACTGAATGGGCAAAAACTGGAAAAATTCCCTTTGAAAACTGGCACAAGACAGGGATGCCCTCTCTCACCACTCCTATTCAACATAGTGTTGGAAGTTCTGGCTAGGGCAATTAGGCAAGAGAAAGAAATCAGGGGTATTCAGTTAGGAAAAGAAGAAGTCAAATTGTCCCTGTTTGCAGATGACATGATTGTATATTTAGAAAACCCCATTGTCTCAGCCCAAAATCTCCTTAAGCTGATAAGCAGCTTCAGCAAAGTCTCAGGATACAAAATTAATGTGCAAAAATCACAAGCATTCTTATACACCAATAACAGACAAACACAGAGCCAAATCATGAATGAACTTCCATTCACAATTGCTTCAAAGAGAATCAAATACCTAGGAATCCAACTTACAAGGGATGTAAAGGACCTCTTCAAGGAGAACTACAAACCACTGCTCACTGAAATAAAAGAGGACACAAACAAATGGAAGAACATACCATGCTCATGGATAGGAAGAATCAATATCGTGAAAATGGCCATACTGCCCAAGGTAATTTATAGATTCAATGCCATCCCCATCAAGCTACCAATGAGTTTCTTCACAGAATTGGAAAAAACTGCTTTAAAGTTCATATGGAACCAAAAAAGAGCCCGCATCTCCAAGACAATCCTAAGTCAAAAGAACAAAGCTGGAGGCATCACGCTACCTGACTTCAAACTATACTACAAGGCTACAGTAACCAAAACAGCATGGTACTGGTACCAAAACAGAGATATAGACCAATGGAACAGAACAGAGTCCTCAGAAATAATACCACACATCTACAGCCATCTGATCTTTGACAAACCTGAGAAAAACAAGAAATGGGGAAAGGATTCCCTATTTAATAAATGGTGCTGGGAAAATTGGCTAGCCATAAGTAGAAAGCTGAAACTGGATCCTTTCCTTACTCCTTATACGAAAATTAATTCAAGATGGATTAGAGACTTAAATGTTAGACCTAATACCATAAAAATCCTAGAGGAAAACCTAGGTAGTACCATTCAGGACATAGGCATGGGCAAAGACTTCATGTCTAAAACACCAAAAGCAACGGCAGCAAAAGCCAAAATTGACAAATGGGATCTCATTAAACTAAAGAGCTTCTGCACAGCAAAAGAAACTACCATCAGAGTGAACAGGCAACCTACAGAATGGGAGAAAATTTTTGCAATCTACTCATCTGACAAAGGGCTAATATCCAGAACCTACAAAGAACTCAAACAAATTTACAAGAAAAAAACAAACAACCCCATCAAAAAGTGGGCAAAGGATATGAATAGACATTTCTCAAAAGAAGACATTCATACAGCCAACAAACACATGAAAAAATGCTCATCATCACTGGCCATCAGAGAAATGCAAATCAAAACCACAATGAGATACCATCTCACACCAGTTAGAATGGCGATCATTAAAAAGTCAGGAAACAACAGGTGCTGGAGAGGATGTGGAGAAATAGGAACACTTTTACACTGTTGGTGGGATTGTAAACTAGTTCAACCATTATGGAAAACAGTATGGCGATTCCTCAAGGATCTAGAACTAGATGTACCATATGACCCAGCCATCCCATTACTGGGTATATACCCAAAGGATTATAAATCATGCTGCTATAAAGACACATGCACACGTATGTTTATTGCGGCACTATTCACAATAGCAAAGACTTGGAATCAACCCAAATGTCCATCAGTGACAGATTGGATTAAGAAAATGTGGCACATATACACCATGGAATACTATGCAGCCATAAAAAAGGATGAGTTTGTGTCCTTTGTAGGGACATGGATGCAGCTGGAATCCATCATTCTTAGCAAACTATCACAAGAACAGAAAACCAAACACCGCATGTTCTCACTCATAGGTGGGAACTGAACAATGAGATCACTTGGACTCGGGAAGGGGAACATCACACACCGGGGCCTATCATGGGGAAGGGGGAGGGGGGAGGGATTGCATTGGGAGTTATACCTGATGTAAATGACGAGTTGATGGGTGCAGCACACCAACAAGGCACAAGTATACATATGTAACAAACCTGCACGTTATGCACATGTACCCTACAACTTACAGTATAATAATAATAAATAAATTAAAAAAAAAAAAAGTCTTTAATCCATATTGAATTGATTTTTGCATATGGTGTAAGGGATGGGTCCAGTTTCAGTTTTCTGCATATGGCTAGCCAGTTCTCTCAGCACCATTTATTAAATGTGGAGTGCTTTCCCTATTGCTTGTTTTTGTCTAGTTTGTTGAAGATCAGATGGTTGTAGATGTTGGGTCTTATTTCTGAGTTCTGTATTCTGTTCCATTGGTCTATGTGTCTGTTCCTGTACCGATACTCTGCTGTTTTGGTTACTGAAGCCTTGCAGTATAGTTTGAAGTTGGGTAACACGATGCCTCCAGCTTTGTTCTTTTTGATTATGATTGTCTTGGTTATTTGGGATGTTTTGGTTCCACATAAATTTTAAAATAGTTTTTTCTAATTCTGTGAAGAATGTCAATGGTAGTTTAATGTGAATAGCATTGAATCTGTAAATTGCTTTGGGCAGTATGGCTATTTTCATGATACTGATTCTTCCTATTCATGAGCATGGAATGTTTCTCCATTTGTTTGTGCCCTCTACGATTTCTTTGAGCAATGGTTTGTAGTTCTCCTTGAAGAGGTCCTTCACTTCCCTTGTTAGCTGTATTCCTAGGTATTTTATTCTTTTTGTAGTAATTGTGAATGGGAGTTCATTTAGGATTTGGCTGTCTGCTTGCCTGTTGTTGGTATATAGGAATGCTAGGAATTTTTGCACATTGATTTTGTATCCTGAGACTGCTGAAGTTGCTTATCAGCTTAAGAAGCTTTTGGACTGAGATGATGGGTTTTCTAGATATAGGATCATGTCATCCGCAGACAAAGATAATTTGACTCCCCCTCTTCCCATTTGAATACTCTTTATTTTGTTCTCTTATCTGATTGCCCTGGCCAAAACTTCCAATACTATGTTGAATAGGAGTGGCAAGAGAGGACATCTTGTCTTGTGCTGGGGAATGCTTCCAGCTTTTGCCCATTCAGTATGATATTGGCTGTGGGCTTGTCATATATGGCTCTTATTATTTTGATGTATGTTCCTTCAATACCTAGTTTATTGAGAATTTTTAACATGAAGGATGCTGCATTTTATCAAAAGCCTTTTCTGCATATACTGAGATAATCATGTGGTTTTTGTCTTTTGCTCTGTTTATGTGATGAATCACATTTGTTGATTTGCATATGTTGAACCAACTTTGTATCCTGGAGATGAAGCCAACTTGATTCTAGTGGATAAGCTTTGTGATGTGCTGCTGCATTCAGTTTGTCAGTATTTTATTGAAGATTTTTGCATTGATGTTCGTTAAGGATATTAGACTGAGGTTTTCTTTTTTTGGTTGCATCTCTGCCAGGTTTTGGTATCAGGATGATGCTGGCCTCATAGAATAAATTGGGGATGAGTCCCTCCTTTGAATTTTTTGGAATAGTTTCAGTAGAAATGATACCCCTTCTTTGTACTTATGGTAGAATTCAGCTGTGAATCTATCTGTTCCTGAGCTTTTTTTGGTTGGTAAGCTGTTTATTACTGTCTCAATTTCAGAACTCATTATCAGTCTATTCAGGGATTCAATTTCTTCCTGGTTCAGTCTTGGGAGGGTGTATGTGTCCAGGAATTTACCCATTTCTTCTAGATTTTTTAGTCTATGTGCATAGAGGTGTTTACAGTATTTTCTGATTGTCATTTGTATTTCTGTGGGGTTAGCGGTGACATCTCCCTTAACATTTTCGATTGTGTTTATTTGATTCTTCTCTCTTTCCCTATTTATTAGTCTAGCAAGTGATCTATTTTATTATTTTTTTTCAAAAAAACAACTTCTGCATTTGTTGATTTTTTTTTGAAGGGTTTTTCATGTCTCTGTCTTCTTCACTTATGCCCTCATCTTCGTTATTTCTTGTCTTCTACCTTTGGAGTTTGTTTGCTCTTGGTTCTCCAGTTCTCTAGTTGAGATGTTAGGTTGTTAACTTGAGATCTTTCTAGCTTTTGATGTGGGCATTTAATGCTCTAAATTTCCCTCTCAACACCACTTTACCTGCGTTCCAGAGATTCTCTCTTTGTTCTCCAGAGATTGTCTCTTTGTTCTCATTAGTTTCAAAGAACTTATTAATTTCTGCCTTAATTTCATTATTTACCCAAGAGTCATTCAGAAGCAGGTTGTTCAGTTTCCATGTAATTGTGTGGTTTTGGGTGAATTTCTTAATCTTGAGTTCTAATTTGATGGTGCTGTGGTCTGAGAGACTGTTTGTTATGGTTTCAGCTCTTTTGCATTTGCTTAGGAGTGTTTTATTTCCAATTATGTGATCAATTTTAGAGTACGTGCCATGTGTTGATGAGAAGAATGTATATTCTGTTGTTTTGTGGTGGATAATTCTGTAGATGTCTATCAGATCCAGTTGATCCAGGGCTGAGTTCAGGTCCTTACTATCTTTATTAATTTTCTGTCTTGATTTTTCTAATATTGTCAGTGGGGTGTTAAAGTCTCCCACTATTATTGTGTGGGAGTCTAAGTAGTCTAAGTCTGTCATTCTCGAAGAACTTGCTTTATGAATCTGGGTGCTCCTGTATTGGATGCATATATATTTAGGATAGTTAGCTCTTCTTGTTGAATTGAACTCTTTACCATTATTAATGCCCTTCTTTGTCTTTTTTAATCTTTGTTGGCTTAAAGTCTGTTTTGTCAGAAACTAGGATTGCAGCCTCTACTTTTTTCTGTTTTCCATTTGCTTGGTAAATTTTCCTTCATCCCTTTATTTTGAGCCTGTATATGTCTTTGCACGTGAGATGGGTCTCTTAAAGACAGCACACCAGTGGGTCTTGGCTCTGTCCAGCTTGCCATTCTATGTCTTTTAATTGGGGCATTTAGCCCTTTATATATATCATATATAACATATATCTAACACATATATGATATATATCATATAACATATATATAACATATATAATATATATGTATTTTATATATTTTTTGAGATGGAGTTTCACTCCATACATATATATGTATTTTATATATTTTTTGAGATGTGTCACCCAGGCTGGAGTGCAATGGTGCAGTCCCGGTTCACTGCAACCTCTGCCTACTGAGTTCAAGCAATTCTCCTGCCTCAGGCTCCTGAGTAGCTGGGATTACAGGCGCCTGCCATCTTTTAGTAGAGATGGGGTTTCACCATGTTGGCCAGGCTGGTCTTGAACTCTTGACCTCAGGTGATTTGCCTGCCTCAGCCTCCCAAAGTACTGGGATTACAGGTGTGAGCCACTGTGCCTGGCCTAGCCTATTTATATTTCAGCTTAGTATTGTTATATGTGAATTTGATCCTGTCATCGTGATGCTAGCTGGTTATTTTGCAGACTTGTTTATGTAGTTGCTTCATAGTGTCACTGGTCTGTGTAGTTCAGTGTGTTTTTGTAGTGACTGGTAACAGTTTTTCCTTTCCATATTTAGTGCTTCCAGGTGATGATGAATTCTCTCAGCCTTTGCTTCTCTGAAAAGGATCTTATTTCTGCTTAATTTATGAACCCTAGTTTGGTCAGATATGAAATCTTGGGTTAGAAATTCTTTTTTTAAAGAATGTAGAATATTGGCCCACAATCTCTTCTGGCTTGTAGGGTTTCCATTAAGAGGTCCTCAGTTAGTCTGATGGGCTTCCCTTTGTAGGTGACATGGCCTTTCTCTCTGGCTGCCCTTAGCATTTTTTTTTTTTCATTTCAACGTTGGAGAATCTGATGACTATGTGTCTTGGGGTTGATCTTCTCATGGAGGATCCTACTGGGGTTCTCTGCACTTCCTGAATTTGAATGTTGGCCTATCTTGCTAGGTTGGGTAAGTTGTCTTGAATGATATCCTAAAGTGTGATTTCCAACTTGGTTCCATTCTCCCTGTCTCTTTCAGGTATCCCAGTCAGTTGGAGGTTCGGTCTCTTCATATAATTCCATATTTCTTGGGGGTTTTGTTCATTCCTTTTCATTCTTTTTTCTCTATTCTTGTCTGCCTGTCTTATTTCAGAAAGGTAGTCTTTAAGCTCTGAGATTCTTTCCTCCACTTGGTCTGTTCTGCTGATGATACTTGTGATTGCATTGTAAGGTTCTCATGTTGTGTGTTTTCAGCTCCGTCAGCTTGGTTATGTTCCTTTCTAAACTGGCTATTCTGGCTATCAGCTCCTGTATTGTTTTATCATGATTCTTAGCTTCTTTGCATTGGGTTACAACATCTTCGTTTAACTCAGTGAAGTTTGTTATTACCCACCTTCTGAAGTCTACTTCTGTCAGTTCAGTCATCTCAGCCTTAGCCCAGTTCTGTTCCCTTGTTGGAGAGGTGTTACTGTCATTTGGAGAAGAATAGCCACTCTAGCTTTTTGAGTTTTCAGCACTGATTCTTTGCTTATCTTTGTGGGTTTTTCTACCTTCAATCTTTGAGGTTGCTGGCCTTTCAATAGGGTTTTGTGGGATTCTTTTTGTTGATGTTTTTCTTGTTGTTGTTTTCTGTTTGTTTTTCTTTTAATAGTCAGGCCACTCTACTGTAGGGCTGCTGCAGTTTGCTGGGGGTCTGCTCTAGACCTTAGTTGCCTTGGTTTTTCCTATACCTGGAGATATCACCAGTGAAGGTTGCAAAACAGCAAAGATGGCAGCCAGCTCCTTCCTCTGGAAGCTCTGTCCCAGGGGGATACTGCTGGCCAGAACATAAGTGTAAGAGGTGACTGGAGACCCCTGTTTGGAGGTCTCACCCAGTCAGGTGGAATGGTATCAGGGACCCACTTAAAGATGGGTCTTGCTGCTTTTTGTCTGAGGAGGTGTTCTGCATTGTGGCAGACCCTTCCTCATCTGGACTGTTTGCATTCTCCAAAGCCAGCAGGCTGGAATGGTTGAGTCCACTGAACCAAAGAGATGGCAGCCGCCCCTCCCCCTGGGAGCTCCATCCAAGGGAGAGATCATAGAACCCTTGTTGGAGTGGCTGAAGCCCCCACAGGGAGGTCCCTCCCAGTAAGGAGGAATGAACTGGGGTCCCACTTAAAGAAGCAGTCTGGCCACAGTGTGGCAAAGCAGTTGTGCTGTGTTATGGGGGCCCCTTCCTCATTGGGACCATTTGTATTCTCCAAAGCTGGCAGGCTGGAAAGGCCAAGTCTACTGGACCAGAGAGATGGTGGCTGCCCCTCTCCCTGGAAACTCGGACCTATCTCAGGCAGATTCCAGCCTGTTGCTGTTGGCTGGCTAGAATTCCAAGCCAGTGGGTCTTAACTTGTGAGGTGGCTTGGAAGTAGTTCCTGCAGAACAATGCTGCTTGGCTCACTGGATTCAGCCTCCTTCTTAGGGATATGTATGGAGGATTTCTCACTGTGCAGGGGATCCTGGGGCCAGAGTATATAAAACTCCTGTGTCTCTGTGTGCCTGAGTAGCTGCTCTGCTGAGACTCTACATAGCTCTGTGTATTGGACCCAAGGCCCTAGTGGCATTGGCTCATGAGGAGATCTCCTGATCTGCAGGTTGCAGAGATCTGTGGGAGAAGCGTGGTTCCCTGGGTGAGGCTGCACAATCACTTACCACTTCCCTTGGCTGGGGGTCTGGGTTCCTTTGGTTCTGTGCTACTTCCTGGTTGGGCCATCGCCCCCCTGTTCTTCATTCTCTATGGATCAAGTTGTTTGCCTAGTCAGTCTCAGTGTGAGAACCTGGATATTTCAGTTGAAGGTGTTGAATTCACTTGCTCCTTTTCATTCCTCTCTGTGAGTGCCACAGATCACAGCTGCTTTTAATTGGGCATCTTGGAGCTCCCTTATTAGCCATCCACGATTGTTTCTTTTAATTCTGTAAAAATGACGTTGGCAAAGCAACAAATTCCTGACTGAGCATATTTCTTTCTTTCACATTACTTTAATATTATCTTTACTATTCCATTTTATTAGGAATTTTCTATTTTCCAACTTATTTCCCTAGAGCTGCAAACTTGGTCTGCCTTTCCAGTTATTGTAGGTGATGGTTTTACCACTGCATATTCTGAGTTTCCATCTTTCCAGCCTCTGATTTTGGTTTCCTTGCTGTCCACTGCTTGATTACTAAGCTAGTGCCTGTTATTTTCCGTAGTCACTACTTCAAGGCACCAATGTCTATATTCCTTAACACCTGCTGTTGTAATATTAAAAAACTGGAGTTTTCAGTGGTTTATCACTTTCATAATTTGTTATCTGCTCATGTAAATTACCTTTTCAGGCAGGGTTGTTGATATGGTGGAGAAAGGGTCTATTCCATGTAGTCATTCAGAAATTCAGATGGGACAGAACTCCTCCATTTTCAACATGTGGCATCTGAAGCCTTCCAGAGCATCCATAGCTAATCAGTAGACAGAAGAATAAACAAAGTATAACAATTGCAAAAAAAATTTTTATAGGCAGGCCGAGAAGTGGTGGACATTTTTTTTGTTCACAACTTCATTGGCCAGGACTTGGTCACATGGACACACATAGTTGCAAGGGAAGCTGGGAAATGTAGTCCAACTCTGTGTCCAGGAGAAAAGGGAAATGGGCTGGTGAACAGCTGTTAATCTCTGCCTCAGTGCCCATGCAGCAGACTCTTGTAAGGGTCTTCCGTGTATTAACTCCCTTAATTCTGTTAGTTAGGAACTATTGTGGTCCTCATTTTATAGATGGAAAATTGAAGCACTGAGAGATTAAATAGTTGGCTCAAGGTCATATAGCTAGTTACTGGTAGAGACAGGATTTGAATCTAGACTACCTTGCCTCAGGGCCTGAAACCCTATTCATTACTCTAGACTGAGGAAATAGAAAACAGTTAAAACATAAAAGTAAAATATAGGCCGGGCGCGGTGGCTCAAGCCTGTAATCCCAGCACTTTGGGAGGCCGAGACGGGCGGATCACGAGTTCAGGAGATCAAGACCATCCTGGCTAACACGGTGAAACCCCGTCTCTACTAAAATACAAAAAAAATTAGCTGGGCGAGGTGGCGGGCGCCTGTAGTCCCAGCTACTCGGGAGGCTGAGGCAGGAGAATGGCGTGAACCTGGGAGGCGGGGCTTGCAGTGAGCTGAGATCCGGCCACTGCACTCCAGCCTGGGCAACAGAGCCAGACTCCGTCTCAAAAAAAAAAAAAAAAAAGTAAAATATAAAAATATGGTAAAAGTGAACTATAGACTTAAAGATTAAAAAGTGAGAAATAGATGTGAAAGATTTGAAAAACCACAAACATAAAGAGAAATAAGTATGAGAATACCAGCTTAAAAGAATGATATAGAACATTCAATATAATATAAGGATAAACTGTGATAAATGAAACACAATGGGTGAAGATTAAAGAAGGTAGAACTTAGGAAAAAAGCTAATAAATACACATAAACTAAAAAAAATACTGAAATGAAACAGTCATAAATATTACAAAGGAATAAAGATAAGTTAAATAAGTGAAATTAAGAGTTAAATAAGTGACAATCAAAATATTAAGAAGGGGAAAGCAAACTTAGGACTCAAATTCAGTAAGACATCTAAACATCTAAAATTCAAAACAATCGTAATATAGAAGTTTTCTGTACTCCAAATAATAAAAGGTGAAAATAAACTAAATATACAAAATGATAAATGGAACTAAAATAATATAAAAATTACAGACACTTAAGAAGACTATGGAAGTTTAAAAATAAATTCATAGTAACCAGTAAAAGAAATAGCAGCATAAAGCCTGCTCTCACAGTGCTCCCATCTGAATCAATGCTTGTGATTAGGGGCCCCTACTAGACATTCTCAGGGCTAAGAGTTGAGGGGTAAAGAAGGGGATTTCAGGGCTCCCTTACTTTACCGCACTCCAGCTCTAAAATGCCTGAGTGGAGTGGAGTCAGCAAACTGGTGGAGTAGTAAGGTCCAGGCCCTTTTTCACCTACAGAAACATTAAAAACAAAACAAAACAACTTGAGATATTTAAAATAACTACTGGGCCAGTCCTGGTGGCTCACGCCTGTAATCCCAGCACTTTGGGGGGAATGAGGCCAGTGGATAACTTGCAGTCAGGAATTCAAGACCAACCTGGGCAACATGGCAAAACCCCATCTCTATAAAAAATGCAAAAATGGGTGTGGTGGCCTGCACCTGTAATACCAGCTACTCAGGAGGCTGAGGCATGAGAGTCACTTGAACCTGGGAGGCTGAGGTTGCAGTGAGCTGAGATCCAGCATCTGCACTCCACTGCACTCCAGCCTGGACGACAGAGTAAGAATCTGTCTAAAGAAAAAAAAACCTACTGGAACTCTGGGAAACAGTAAAATGTCCACAGCAATAAAGTGAAAATCCAGTTTATTTTTTTTAAAAAAGCCACGTTCAATAGTAGGTTCTAAAAGATTTAAAAGATAAGTGCATACAAAATAATTATACTCTATGTTCATGTGTACACAATATGTAAAGATATAATTTGTGACATCAATAACATAAAGGTGGGGATGGAGCTGTACAGAAGCAGAAATTTTGTATGCTTAAGTTGTATGCCTAAGTTAAGTTTGTATCAATTCAAAATAGATTGTTATAACTATAGGATATTATATGTAATTCCCATGGTAGCCACAAAGAAAATACCTATAGAATGTACACAAAAGGAAATGAGAAAGGCATCAAAATATGCCTCTATTAAAAAAAGGTCAACTAAAACAAAGAAAACTGGTCATGGAGAAAATGAGGGGCAAAAAAACTGTAAGATATAAAGGAGGGAAATGGCAAAAGTAAGTCCTTCCATATTAGTAATCAAGACTCCATCTTAAACAAAACAAAACAAAAGAAACAAACAAACAAGCGAACAAAAAACATCCAATCAAAAGCATAGATTGGCAGAATGAATTAAAGAAAAACATGATCTAACTGCATGCTATGAGAGACCCACTTTAGATCTAAAAACACTTTAGATCTAAAGGTTGAAAGTGAAAGTGTAGAACAAGATGTAAATAATAACAAAAAGAGAGCTTCAGTATCTACACTAATATCATAAAATAGAATTTAAGTCACAAATTGTTACAAGATAAAAGGACATTATATGTTGATAAAAGGGTCAATTTGCCTAGAAGATATAACAATTCAAAACATACATGCACCAAACATCAGAGCTCCACAATATACAAAGCAAATGTTGACAGAAATGAAGGGAGTAGTAGACAACTCTGCAATCAAATGCCTGAATAATGCAGTATGTGAGCTAGTCCAGCCTCTTCCATGATTTCCACATCACTTTGATGTGGACATCCTGGACATCTGCAGTCTTCAGTTACTTCTTGTTTCCTGCTGGCATTTAAGTCCCTTGTACTTTATGTGAATTCTTACTTCAGTTACCCTGCTCCTACAACTTGCAATGAACATTCTCACTTAGGTTGTATCACTTTCCACCCTCCTGCCTGAAATCTGATGCTTTCCTTCAAGCTCCATTGCCACTAGGAAGCCTTTTTTATGAGCTAAGATTAATAACTTGCATCCTTTACCCTCCACATGTTGCATATACCTATAGCACTCATTTAGCACATCACATTTGATACTTTTTTATTTGACACATGTAGGTATATTTAGCCTATTTGTTTGGTCTCCTCCATAACCAGAGCTTTATTTCCATGGAGGCTAATGCTCCATTAAGTTTCTGACAATGAGCATTGTTATATAGATGCAGAATCTTATTTTTTTAATGAATTAACAGATGTCTCCCTAAATTAGGCCCAAATACTGATCTTAATCCTAAGGATTAGCTAATAGAAGCATCATAGGTATTAAATTACACAGATATGGCCAAACTGTTTAATTTTGTGAGCTTCAGTTTCATGTGCTAATGCCACATCTATTATTTATCTATCTATCTCTCTATCTATCTCTCTATCTATCTGTCTATCCATCCATCCATCCATCCATCCATCCATCCATCCATCCATCCATCCATCTATGTATATCTAGCTTGACCATCACAACAGTCTAAGGAGAAGCTATGCTTATCCCTGTTTTTCAGATGAAGAAACTGAGATAGAGACATTAAGCAATTTGCCAAAATTACCCAACTCACACATGAAAGAGTCAAGGTTTGAACCTAGATCTCCCCGACTCCACTGCTTATTTTAAACATCTACAATATTTACCTATCAGTCCTTGAACTTAATCTTGCCTGAGATCTAAGTTCAAGCCTTTCATTATCCACATCCCCCCATATCTAATGATAGTTGTGGTAGGCAGAATAATAACTCCCCAAAGCTGTCTGCATCCCAATCCTGGAACCTATGAATATTTTACCTTGCATGACAAAAAGGGACTTTGCAGATGAGATTAAGTTAAGGGTCTTTAGATGGAGAGACTATCTTTGCTATCCATGTGAACCCAGTCTAATCACAGGGTGCTCATAAAGGAAAAAGGGAGGCAGGAGTCAAAGTCAGAGAGAGATTTGAAGATGCTCAACTGCTTTTGAAAATGGAGAAAGGGACCAAAGCCGAG
This sequence comes from Papio anubis, assembly GCF_008728515.1. Lineage (NCBI taxonomy): Eukaryota > Metazoa > Chordata > Mammalia > Primates > Cercopithecidae > Papio > Papio anubis. Next base: position 201,197,646 of record NC_044976.1, read on the forward strand.
GAGTTCACTGACACCTTCATTTTAGCCTAGTGAGACTCACTTTGACCTCCAGAACTGTAAAATAATAGATTTGTGTTGCTTGAAACCACTAAATTTATAGTAATTTGTTATGGCAGCAATAGGAGACTAATGCAGTTGACCCTTGAACAACATGGGTTTGAACTGTGAAAGTCCACTTCTACATGAATTTTTTTTTAGTAAATATATTAGAAATATTTTTGGAGATTTGTGGCAACTTGAAAAAACTCACAGACAGACCATGTATCCTAGAAATATAAAAAAAATTAAGAAAAAGGTATGTCATGAATGCATAAAATATATGTAGATACTAGTCTATTTTATCATTTACTACCATAAAATAATGCACACATCTATTCTAAAAAGTAAAAATGTATCAAAACATATGCAAACAGACTGTACATGGCGTCCTTTGCAGTGGAGAGAAATAGAAACAACATAAAATATATTATTAAATCATAATTGCATAAAATTAACTGTATATATAAGGTACTACTGTAATAATTGCTGCATTGCCAGCTACATTGCCATTGTGGTGAGCTCACGTGTTGGAAGTATCCACTTAAAATGCCATGTGATGCTAACCGTCTGCACATGAGCAGTTTCTCTCTCCAGTAAATTGCACATTGCAATAAAACTTATCTCTTTCAGTTCTCACATATTTTTTGTGTTTAGGGCAATACTATAATCTTTGAATGACACGGCGGGACTAATACGAAGTGCCACTACTGATGCTGGAAGTGCTCCCAAAAAGCAGAGAAAAGTCATGACATTACAAGTAAAAGCTGAATTGTTTGATATATACTATAAATTGAGGTCTGCACTGTGGTTGCTCACCATTTCAGACAGATAATTCAGTTTGTAAGCAGACAATGTAAACTTACGGTATCAATAAGTACAGTACAGTAGGGTAAATACATTTTCTCTTCCTTATGATTTTCTTGATAATATTTTCTTTTCCCTAGCTTTCCTTGATTTTGAGAATATAATACATATATCATACAAAATATGTGTTAATTGACCATTTCTGTTATCAATAAGGCTTCTGGTCAACAATAGCCTATTAGTAGGTAAGATTTTGAAGAGTCAGAAGTTATAGTGAATTTTAACTGTGCAGGTGATTGATGCCTAATTCCCATGTTGTTCAAGGGCCAATGGTACAATAGGTTTTCTGTTTTCCTTTCCCTCATGATGATTTCTGAACTAGTTCTACAAAGTTTCCTCTTTGCCTTTGCATCTCTTCCTCCCACTGCCACCATCCGGATTGTTTCAGAGCAGCACTTCGTCAGCTGCATCGTCATCCTCTGTGGGTATGGGAGGACTCTCGCTTCCACTAAAGGCCATGCCACACTAATTGCCTTTCTGGCTCTTTTCTCTTAGAAGGTAGTGCTTATAAAGGAAAAGAATAGTCCATATGTAATCTTAGTAGGACAGGGAATAGTAGGTCTTTACCTCCCTTAATCCAAATGCTAGATCTCTTCAGTGCAAGCCAAGGTAATGCTTATTTTTTTGGCACCCACATCACATCCACTGCTCACTCAGGTTGAGTTTATTGATAACTACAACCCCAAGCTTTTCATGTCATATTAAAGCAAAAGCCATTTTGAGCTGTTCTTGTATCTTGTAGAATGTCTGCCATCTTGTGTCATGTAGCTTTTGTCTCAAAGAGAAAAAAGAAAAGCATAGTACTGAATTAATCTCTCCAGGGAAAGATTTAAAGACTAGGATAATAAGAAGAGACAGATGGAATTCTGAGAGAAATATGGCAAATTACAGAGCAAATCTAATTAAAGGGCCATGGGAACTTCTCCCTGGCGCATAAATAAAATATGACAATCAGTGTCTGCTAAGAAACCCTTAGCAAATATCTAGTCTCATTTTTTAATTTATCATTATATAGAAGTGTTATCTTTTAACAAATAGTGGTATGATGCAAAAGAAGCTGAGAGAAGCAAATAGAGACAGGCCAGGTGGCTGCCCTTTCTCTCTGCCCACCCCTCCCTACATACGCTTCAGATGGCATAGGCTCTCCCAGCCATTTCAATACGAGACACATCTGTGACCTCGCCAGCTTGAAGGATACAACAAAAGGTTCTTAGTGAAGGAAAAAGGTGTTCATCTTCACCCCATCGTAATGGGCTCCGAGAAGGACTGGCAACCTGCAGAGTCTGGAGAGGAGAGGTCAGGACTGGCTGCAGATGAGGAAGCTGCTGAGGTGATTAGGAATTCTCAGACAGGGCCTTGTTCTTTCCCTTTCAGTTAAAAATGGCAGTGCCTCAAACCCTCTGGGCTTCCTGGACTTTGTGTTTAAGTGTTTATGCATTTTCAGGAGAATAGTCAAACAATGTAGCTAAGACAAGGTACCTTCAAAGCTGGTAAACCAGCTGGCCTCCCTGCTATGATCCCCTTGCACAGCCTGGCCCTTCAGACAAGAGCCTGTATTCTGAAGGAAGTCCTTACAGAGCAGCTTGGATCTACTACCCCTTAAAAGAAGGAGGAACTGGTGAAATTATTTCCGTTAACTTTAAGGTACCCAGGAGGACCACAGAGGTCTTATTCTTTTCAGTTTGGATAAATCTGGGGCAGTCCAAAGGTTGCCAAGGGAGGTAGGAAGACAAGTTTAATTTGCACACTTGAGCTTTACAGTCTGTCCGACTTCATTGGAGTTTACCTCTTTTTAAATTGCAGACTCAGGGCTTAAATACTTCCTTACCTTCAGTGATCTTTCCTGAGCCCTCCTATTCCTGATAAGCTGCAGGGCGGTGCTTTCGTTCCTATGATGTGTTGTCATATTAACACACACACCCAGAGTGATTACCGTGTTCACTTCCCCTGGATGTGCTTCATCTTCATTGAGTTAAAATCAAATTGCTTTCTACTTCAGTAAATCCAATTCAGCCTTCTTACTGACCATAGGTTAAAGTTTTAATTTAAAATTCCCTTTCTTTTAAAAATTAGCAATTCAAATTCAAGGTGGTAAAGCAGCCCACATTTTGAGACTGCTGGTGTTGCAAAGGGCTTTGGCTATCATCTGTCCTGAGTGATGATTCTGTTGAATTATCTCAAGGACAGAATAGTCATTACTTTGAACAGATTAGGTGGAATGATGTAAATGAAAGTGCTTTGTAAATTGTAGGACATTAAAAAAAATAAGTATCATTAGCATTTATAAAGATGCTTTTTCCATTGTTGCCAATGTTACTTATTTTTTTAAAACCACTTTATTGAGGTCTTATTGACATAAAAAAGCTGTACATACTTAGCCGGGCATGATGGGGGGTGCCTATAATACCAGCTATTTGGGAGGCCCAGGCTGGAGAATTACTTGAACCTGGGACGGGGAGGTTGCAGTGAGCCGAGATTGCGCTATTACACTCCAGCCTGGGCGACAGAGCAAGACTCTGTCTCAAAAAAAAAAAAAAAAAAAAAAAGGAAAAGAAGAAAGAAAAGCTGTACGTACTTAATGCATACATCTTGATAAGTTTCAGGATAACTGCAACACATTTATGAAAATCACCTGTGAATCCCACTTGTGAAACCAATCATTAAACAGGTCCCTCAACTCCCAAAGTTTCTTCTTTGTTATTACTATGATTAATTGTTTTTGGTAAAAGCATATAACATAAAATCTACCCTAGGCAAATTTTAAGTATACAATGCCGTGTTTGTTAGCTATAGGCATTATGCTGTATAGTACAGCAGACCGTACTTATTAGCTTAAACTTTATATATTATAACATGGGTTTTCCTGTTGAACTCTTGTCTTCCTTCTTGTGGTTATAAACTAGAATAACTTTACAGATAGCTTGCGAACATTTTTCACCTCCAGCAGCCATTCCTGTCCAGGTGTGGGATGTGCAACACAGTGGTCCAAGAGATGATTTTCAGAGTCACAAGGACATGGCGTGGGGTACCATTGACTCACACTCTCCTGCTAAGGCAAAAGTCTCAATTTGCTGCTAGTGCATCTTTAACCTTCTCTAACACTCATTTCCCTTTGTAATAAAGACAGAGCTCAGCAGACTTCTGTCCCAAAATCTTTGGCCAACAGCAAAAAGCTGTTTTATTGTCATTGTCTTTATTTGTATGGTTATCTTCTAATTATGGTGAGTGATTTTCATATCCCAGTGATAATAGTGATACCAAAAAAGAATAAAAGTATCTTTTAAATTGACAAGCACCATGAAGTGGTTTGAGACTGGCTGGTGTTTGGGACATGGCTTTCCAGGGAGCTTGAGAGATGGGCCATGGATCAGATCACTGCCCACTGTGACAGACAACACACAATTTGCCATTTCCCATGGCAGTCTTTGACATATCTGAAGTCAGCGCTCATGTGTCTCTTCAGCCTTTCCTTCTTTGGGCCTCACACTTCCAGTTTCTTCACATGTTCCTTATTTGATGTCTTCCCACAATGGTAACTCGTGTCTATCAGTTTTTCTTTTGAGGGAGCTCCTTGTTCATCATTTTTATAGAAGGAGGCCTCGTTCTGATATCAGATAGCAGTTCCTCAAGTTGGTTGAGAAGGGGAAGTCAGGGAGCAAAGGAGAGTTAACAGGGATGACTTGGAAGAATTGCAGTGAGGGGGATGCCTGGGAATTGTTAGGAGAACACATAAGTCCTTAGGTGTCTTTATGTTGGTGTACAAAATAGGAGTTATCAAAACTATAAAAACTCTGGAAGATAACCAAGGCAGTACTATTCAGGACATGGGCATGGGCCAAGATTTCATGATGAAGATGCCAAAGCAATTGCAACAAAAGCAAAAATTGACAAATAGGATCTAATTAACTTAAGAGCTTTTGCACAGCAGAAAAAACTAACAACAAAATAAACAGGCAATGTATAGAATGGGAGAAAATTTCTTACCCACTATGCATCCAACGAAGGTCTAATATCTAGCATCTATAGGGAACTTAAACAAATTTACAAGAAAAAAACTAAACAACCCCATTAAAAAGTGGGCAAAACACATGAACAGACACTTTTCAAAAGAAGACATACATGCAGACAACAATCATATGAAAAAAGCTCAACATCACTGATCATAAAAGAAGTGCAAATCAAAACCACAATGAGATACCATCTAACACTAGTCAGATGGATATTATTAAAAAGTAAAAATAACAGATGCTGGCGTGGTTGTGGAGGAAAAAAAACCCTTATACACTGTTGGCGGGAGTGTAAATTAGTTCAGCCATTGTGGAAGACAGTGTGGTGATTCCTCAAAGACCTAGTGATAGAAATACCATTTGACCCCAACAATTCTATTACTGGGCATATATCCAAAGGAATATAAATCTTCCTATTATAAAGACACATGCATGTGTATGTTCATTGCAGCACTATTCACAACAGCAAAGATATGGAGTCCTTGTGCAGCATCCATGCTAATCTTCTCTGTATTGTTCCAATTTTAGTATATGTGCTGCCGAATCAATCTAAATGCCCATCAGTGATAGACTGGATAGAGAAAATGTGGTACATGTATACCATGGAATACTATGCAGCCATGAAAAAACACAACAGGGACCTGGATGGAGCTGGAGGCCATTATCCTTAGCAAACTAAGGCAGGAACAGAAAACCAAACACTGCATGTTCTCACTTACTAGTGGGAGCTAAATGGTGAGAACACATGGGCACGTAGAGGGGAACAATGCACAGGCAATAGGGCCTATTGAAGAATGAAGAGTTGAAGGAGGAAGAGGACCAGGAAAAATAATTAAATGGGTACTAGGCTTCATACCTGGGTGATGAAATAATTTGTACAACAAACCTCCATGACATAAGTTTACCTGTGTGCCCCAAACTTAAATAAATGTGCCTCTGAACTTAAAAGTTAAAAAAAAAAACCCGGCTGGGCGCGGTGGCTCACGGCTGTGGTCCCAGCACTTTGGGAGGCCAAGGCGGGTGGATCACAAGGTCAGGAGATTGAGACCATCCTGTGAATGGTGAAACCCCATCTCTACTAAAAACACAAAAAATTAGCCGGGCGCGGTGGTGGGTGCCTGTAGTCCCAGCTACTCAGGAGGCTGAGGCAGGAGAATGGCATGAACCCGGGAGGCGGAGCTTGCAGTGAGCCGAGATCGCGCCACTGCATTCCAGCCTAGGCGACTGAGCCAGACTCCTTCTCAAAAAAAAAAAAAAAAAAAAAACCCAAAAATAAAATAGGGGTTATAAACCAAATTTATGCAACAGCGGTGCATGTGTAAAGACTGTCAAGATTGGGTTGAAAAGTCTGTGAGAGTGCCTTTTCATCTTGCTTCTCTGAGCCTTAAGGCTCCCATCTCTAAAACTGGTTGAAATGAGGTATTGTATGGAAAAGGCTTTGGTAAACCAAGAAGTGCTATACAAATGTCAAATACTAGTTTTTTCATTAGTTATATTGTTATTTTATGTCTCTGTTATAACATTGACATTCTGTTCAGTGTTTATCCTGGTTTCTCTTAAGATCATATAAATCTTGTGCCTTTTATGAAAGATTTCCATGGAGAGGAACAACTCTGAGACTTAAACCAATTTTTCAGCTTTTTATAAAAGGATCCAGCACTCTCCAGTAGTCCTTTCATAAAAGAGCCTTGCCTTTCCCAAGTCCATTGTCGTGATTTATTGCTTGCTTGTTGGGATTTCACCATCCATAGGTTTTTATCAAGAAAGCCTATGGCTGTTATAGTATCCAAATCTATGCATGTTAAATTATTTTTATTGTCTTTATAATGTCTGGCAACCTGGCTGGGTATAAAATTCTTGAGTACACCCTGCTCCCCGCTTCCATCCAAACCGTATAGAGAGTGTTACTTGGTGTTGAATATTGCCTTGGAAGCCAGCTTTAATGTTGCCCTTTGTACATGACTTGAGTTTTCTCGGAGGACCAGTCAGGATTCATTCTTTTTTTCTTTGGATTTCAGTGATTTTACCAGGACATCTTGGTGTTGGTCATAATATTTCAATTTGTTTTTTGGGAGCTGTGTGATCTTTTCTTTGTAGGTTTAGTTTGATTTCCTATTTATTTTTTCTTCCCAAGGGACACTAATTTTCCATATTTTTGTTTGCCTTGTGTATATATCATCTTCCCTTTCATTATTTTTCTTTACCTTTTCCTTTGCATTTTGCTATTTTCTCAAGTTGATATTCCATGCCATTGACTCTATTTTCAGCTGTTACTGTACCTCTTGCTGCTTCTGAGATGACTTCATATTATGAATGAACTGAGCAGAACACCCAGGCAGGCATCAGCTGGCCTATGGTAAATCTTCCTAGATTATCATAAAAAAACTAACATTACCACAGCTCAGATTAATAGTTGGCCAATAGCTGCTATCTTCTCCCCAGCCCGACACACGCTTGAACTCTCCATTCTCCTGAGTAAAGGACCTTACAAAAATTACTCCTTAAGAACTGGAGAAGGTTGTATTGGTTTTAGTGTCTGCCATTAAATTTAACCATATTTTACAGTATTTGGCAGCTATTCTCATGGTTTTAAGAAGCAATATAGTGTTCAGAGCATAGTTATGGAGAAAACTGCCTGGGTTTTAATTTAAAATTTCCAGTTGCTAGCCATGTGAGGTTGGGCAAGCTACTTAACCTCTTGATTCCTCAGTTTTCCTCATTTGTAGAAGGGGGTTAGTAATAGCACTGCTGTGAGATGAAATGAATTATGTTTGTATAATGCTTATAACCCTGCTGGGTACAAAGTAGGTGTCTTTGAAGTGATCATAAGGTGCATTGTCAATAAACTTTTCTCCTCCATTTCTCAATCACTAAGACATGTGCATTTATCCCAGACTCTCGCATAAAAAGCCAGTGCCCATTGTGTGCAGAATAGGGTAGGACTGAGGCCAGACTTCCTGGGATCTAGTCCTGGAGCTAGCACTAACCAGCTGTGTTACTTATTTCCTATAAACCTCAGTGATCTTACCTTAAAAATAAGGTGATAATGATCATTACCTCATTCAGTTTTGCAAGAATTAATTGACATAAAATGTGTTAAGAGCTTAGAATATGTCTGGCACTTAGTACGTGCTCAGTGAATTTATGATTGCTTAAGATTATGTCAGATTTGTCAAGCTAGTTTTTAATTTTTTTCCCCAATCCCTCTCTGATTCTTTTCTACGTCACATCTGTTATAGGTACCATTTTAAAGCTTTGTAATTTTGGGAGGAAGAGTAATGGGAATTGAATAACGTGGGCAGTCACTGGGCTGGTACTATAACAATATTTGATCCATAGCTATTGGGATAAGACCATGTTATCAACTGTAGAAAGCAGCAATAGTAAAACATTTCATTTCTATGGCACTTTGGAGTTTACCGTGTATTTTCTAACGTCCTGTCTAATTTAAACACAAAGAAAATATGAAGTGCAGAGAAACAACTGATTTTCTTTTTGTCTCATCACCAGGCTAGGTGTGACCTGGGTGTGCAGCCTCAGCTCGGTGATCTCAGACATCATCAGAGCAGCCCTCTGCAGTACACTGAAGCACTTGTTGGTTACACAGAGTACCTGTATATGTTACGTTAAGCATTGTAGGAAACTGTAAGAAAAGCAGCTTTATATGGCCTTCATGGCCATGTGTATGTAGTTCTGCCTAAGAGCAAAGTTAAATGAACTTATAGCCAATATAACGACACAGCCTGATGACAGAAAAAAATTCCCCAAATAACCTTGAAACTCACCCAGAAGAGGCGAGGATTTGTGTAGTGTTCCAGATGTCCCTTTGTTTTCACCCCATTCCTACCCCCGCCCAGGCTTACCTTTGCTGTCACTGGGGCTCTTTTGGAGGCTGGGAAGGATTTTAATCCTGTCTGGTCCTTTCCCAAGATTAGTGGTGTAATTGAAAATGTGCCCACAGGCATAATCTCTGAATTGGTGGATTTAAAACAAAGCTGATGAGAGACTTCCAACAGTAAGTGTGTAAAAAGAAAATATCTCTTTAAAAGATGTTATTGATAATGAAAAAGCTGACACCATCGATACTCTTACACACCTGGTGGGGGCTTTATATAGATTCAGAGGCATCCGTATGTGTCCTGCTTATTGGTCCTTAGGCTACTCCTGCCCACAAAGTGTTGCACTCTCTTGGTGGACCCGCTAAAATGACACATCTTTTTGCTTTGAGATGATTGCTGGGTCCTGGGGTTTCTCTCCCCGCCTCTTCCCCACCCCTACCCTATTGCACATTTTAGCGTGGCTTAGCTCTGTTGCCTTTGTGGTTGTTAACACTCAATCTCAGAGACAAAGATCTAGGCAGGAAGGAGGATCTATTGTGAACTGGTTGGAAGTGGATTTCTGACCCTAAGAAAATAGTTCACCTTATCATCAGATAGAGATGCTATTTGTATATTTCTCTCTCATACATGTACATTTACTCTCAAAATTGCCTGGGCTAGTAGGTCTCTTGAGGTGGCTGAGAGACCCTAGAAGGTACCAGTGTACAACTGGGCCACATCCTTAAAGATGCTGCCATGAGGGACAGCCACAGAGGCCCGTGTGCGCCATTGCCTTCATCCCTTGGCGGCTCTCTGGGTGAGGGCTTTCTCTGTCTTTGTCTTCTCTTGTCTTCAAGATCCTTCTTACTTCCTTGTCCAATGTGTGACATCTTTTCCTCCATGAGCTCGATTTTTCTGTTCCAAATAGCTCTAGTCTGCTGGTATATTGTATTTGTTTTTTCTTTCTTTCTTTCTTTCTTTTTTTTTTTTTTTTGAGACGGAGTCCCCCCCAGTTGTCCAGGCTGGATGCAATGGCACAATCTCGGCTCACTGCAACCTCTGCTTCCTGGGTTAAAATGATTCTCCTGCCTCAGCCTCCCAAGTAGCTGGGATTACAGGCATGTGCCTCCACACCCAGCTAATTTTTGTATTTTTAGTAGAGATGGGGTTTCACCATGTTGGTCAGGCTGGTCTCGAACTCCTGTCCTAGTGATCCACCCACCCGCCTCGGCCTCCCAAAGTGCTGGGATTATAGGCGTGGGCCACCGTGCCCACCGTCTGCTGGTATATTGTACTCCTTTCTCTCTGTTTAGTTAAATTATTTTTACTTTGTCTTGATATATAACAGTGGTATATTAGTCTCAATCCTTTGGAACATTTTTAGGTCCTGATGCTATCATCCGTTATGTTGAAGAGGACAGGTCAAAGGAAAGAGCCCTGTGGGACCTTCCCTGTGACCATTTAGGATTTAGAGCCATTTGGCCTGAAACTGTTTTTCCCCAGCTACGAATCCATCTACCTGTCCCACCGTTCTGTGTCTCCAGCCTCCACTTCCACACGTGGAAATCAGGAGAGGCCGCGTCTTAAATCCTTTTGGTAAAATCCAGACATTTATGACCTCTACCTCTCCCATGGTTTACCATGCCTGACCCACAGTAGAGTTCTTAAGAAATACTATTGTCTTTTCCCCATTTCTTATTTCCTGTTTAAATAAAATAAATTTGATATTTGTCTTTCTAGTGTGTTGACATGTCTCCTATTCTCCCAAATTCCTCAAAGACCAGTGTAGCAATTTACCAATCTCATTTTCACATTCCTTCAGTGCAATAAGTGAATTAAAGCCAATTTATTATCCAGGATTGCTTCATTTATTTCAAAATAAACTGTGTACCAAGAAAGCTGTATTCCCTCAGCAAGAGCTAGCTCCAGTTTTAAAGCTAATTCTAGAGAAAAACAGACTTATCTAGTTTGTTTTAGCTATTACAGACCCTTTTAAAAAAGAAATAGGCCTTTGGATGTTGCCAGGGGTTAGAAAGCTAGCCTAGAGACTGAGAAGGTAAACAAAGAGGGAGGGGAAAAACTGATTTTGAGTGTTCAGTGTGTGTGAAATGTCATTTTTCCCTTTAATCTCTCCCTTAAGGAAAAGGAGAGATTGTTAGAGTAGTGTCTGGTCACGGCCACACATTTGGAAGGTTTCTGTAACTCTAGGATAAAATACAGATCTATTAAAATTTTCATGAGTTTCTTATACTTGTCAAAAGTTGCCTACAGCTTAGATGATATTTTCCTGATAGTTTATAAACTTCTACTGACTTCTCTGTTTTTCTATTCACCCATACCCATTTATTTTCTCTTTACTGCGTTTTACTCTCTTAGGAAGATAAAACAGAAAAGCTAAACAAAACAAAACCCCCAAAAACCTAAGTCTGAAGTGGACCATTGAATAATATTACTTTAACTGATGAACAGATTTTCCTCCCACAAAGAAGGAAAAAGGGAGAAAATTCATAGCTCTTCTCTCTTTTTAAAGACTGTGCTGGAAAATTCCAAAATGTTATCGGAATAAAGGAATGACTTCAGGTGCTCAGAACAACTTGGGGAAAGAAACTAAAATTTATGGAGCATTTAACGTCACCTGGCACAAATTCAAAATGCGTTTTTTAAAGAACACACATTTCATGATTTTATTGTATTCTTACAACAGCCTTTCAGGGTATAGGATTATCCCCATTTAACAGATGAGCAAACTGAGACCTGGACAGGCTAAGTAACTTGTTAAGGATCGCCCAGATGGGAACGGACCGAATTAAAATCCAACACTTTGTACCAGGTGCGGTGGCTCATGCCTGTAATCCCAGCACTTTGGGAGGCCGAGGCAGGCAGATCACCTAAGATCAGGAGTTCGAGACCAGCCTGACCAACATGGCGAAACCCTATCTCTACTAATAATACAAAAATTAGCCAGACGTGGTGGCACATGACTGTAATCCCAGCTACTTGGGAGGCTGAGACAGGAGGATTGCTTGAACCTGGGAGGTGGAGGTTGAGCCGAGAGCGTGCCATTGCACTCCAGCCTGGGCAACAAGAGCAAGACTCTGTCTCAAAGAAAAAAAAAACAACAACCAAAAAACCAACACTTTGATTTGCTGTAAGACCCTCTCCGTGAATGTTAAACTGGTAAACCTCATACATAATGATGAGATTAGTCATCTACAGAAGTAACTCAGGGCATGTCTGTAAACATCCTATTCTCCAAAGTGACTGCAGTGTAATCTCAGGAAGGCAAGACTGGAATGAGATCATAAATAAAAAAATTGACATCTAATACATAGTATTGGTCATGTCTGAAGAAAGACTGCTATCAGAGGGGGATGGTCAGTATGGAATTGTACACAGGAGGTCAAAGAGGACGAATGTGTTATTTATACCCAGCAGAACCCAGGGACGCATGGTGAGAAGCAACAGGAACTCTTCTGTCTGGTGGGCAGGTGGGCAGCTCCGTGTAGTGGAGATATTTGCTTCAACTATTATGGTTGACGTTAGCGGCCATAAGATCATCTATAGACTGAGAGAAGGCAGTGTGGACAAGTGTCTCAGGGCACAGGCTCTCTAGGGGAGCATGAGTTCATGTTCTCCAATCTTTCCAACTACCATGCATGGAAGATACTAAAATGAACTTTCCCCAGGTGAGAAAACAGGCATGGTGAAGTTATACTTGGGCAAGTCAAAGAGGGGTAGAGATAGGCTTAAGCCCAGTCTAACTTCAGAACTCTCTCGACTACGTTGCTCTGTTTGTCTCTCTCTTTTTTTTTTTTTCTTGAGATGGAGTCTCACTCTGTTGCCCAGGCTGGAGTACAGTGGCGTGATCTCGGCTCACTGCAACCTCTGCCTCCCGGGTTCACGTCATTCTCCTGCCTCAGCCTCCCAAATAGCTGGGACTACAGGCGCCCGCCACCATGCCTGGCTAATTTTTTGTGTTTTTAGTAGAGACGCGGTTTCACCGTGTTAGCCAGGATGATCTCGATCTCCTGACCTCGTGATCCGCCCGCCTCGGCCTCCAAAGTGCTGGCAGTACAGGTGTGAGCCACCAGGCCCGGTCATGTTGCTCTGTCTCTTAATAGTCTTGTCATTCCTGGGGTGCTGCCATTTGTTTTCTTTTCTAATGCATGGCTGATTGTGAGGATCAGTTCACACAGGTGACTTGAATTCTAGGAGCCAGGCAATGTCACAGCTTCCTGGACAGTTTGTGCCTGTTGGGAGGTTCCCCGTCTTTGATGCCTTTGACTCTCAGTCCCTGAGGGACACTCACTTCCCTGGCAAGCACTGCCTTGGACTGCATGAGTGATTTTCTATTGCTTGGTTTCCGACTGGGTGGGCGCCTAGCTCCATGCTGGTCTGTGCCTGGCTGAGATATCTAAGAGCAGCTCATTGCCATATTCTGAATCCCAGCCCTCAGGGGAGCAGCCAGCACCTCCGCTTCCTGCCTCCTTTGGCAGATGGCCCTGATCTGAGAGTTTAAGTGGTATCTATCAGAGAGGAGTGATTGGTAGAGACAGTAGCACCTCATTTTAATAATTTAAAAATCATAAAATATGCCACTTTGGATACTAAAGCTTTTAAGAGGCATTTAATAAAAATGTTTAGTTGCTTTCCACAATGAGAAAACATTGTTATAACTAAAGCACACTTCAGATATTTAAGCATTAAAGCATCCCCGGAGACTTACTCTTAACAGTAAAATGTATTGCTTTGTTCAAGATGATTCTGTAGTGGAGAGGCATTACAGAGGCACGAAGAGACAAGAATTCTTTGTAATTACTGTGCACTGTTTGAATGTAAATGAGTGCTTGAAAACAGTTTGCTCTCTTAAACATCCTAAGTTTTCCCACTGTCGTCTTCCATAAGGTATTAATTGGTTTAAACAGCCTCTTTATTTGTAGGCAGCACAAAGGTTAACTTCAGTCCAGCCCCTGTCTAGTTATCATCAACTCCAAATGCTAATGCTGTTTGAATTCATCAGACAGAATTGAGCTTTCTGTATGTAGTCATGGCCTCTTAAAACTTGCAAGGCCGGGTGCAGTGGTTCATGCCTGCAATCCCAGTACTTTGGGAGGCCGAGGCAGGTAGATTACCTAAGGTCAGGAGTTTGAGACCAGCCTGGCCAACATGGGGAAACCCCGCCTCTACTAAAAATACAAAAATTAGCCGGGCATGGTGGTGCATGCCTGTAATCCCAGCTACTTGGGAGCTGGGTCAGGAGAATTGCTTGAACCCGGAGGGTGGAGGCTGCAGTGAGCCGAGATCGTGCCACTGCACTCCAGCCTGGGCACCAGAGTGAGACTCTGTCAAAAAAAAAAAAAAAACCCCCCAAAAAACCCAAAAAAAAAACCTTGGAAACTATATATAGTGTCTCTATATGAAATAAGGCTAGAGAAATTTTATAAAAGAAGGGTCCTCAAGTATAGATAAAAGACAACTGTATTCTATTATAAATGTTTTCTTATATCTCAGACCCAGGTAAGTTACAGGTCACGCTCAGCACCTGCCCCCGTGCATACAGCAGCAGGTCGTTGTAACATCGGCTTGTTGAGAGTGTGGATCACTATAACATAGGAGTCGTGTTATGTTGGGTTTTTTTCCCCTCACACCAGTGCACTACATTCCAATACTAACATGTGGAAAAAAATTACTGAATATCCCCTTGTTTTTTAGTAAGACCATAGAGCAGGACATTTGCAATTTTATAATGGTTTTATTTTTAAGGTCAGGCATTTAAAGTGGCACAAAGCTTTGATGTGGGCTTACATTCTGAGTATTATAAACATTTAGCACAAGGTAAGAACTTACTTAAAAGATACTCCAGCTTCCAGGGTGCTGTTTCTGTGTGAAATACTGAAAATTTGGGATCATTTAAAAATAAACACATGTCAAAGTTGGCATGCAAAATGGGGCATTTAGAAAGCCATGAAAATAAGCCCATGCATAAAATATGGCATTAAAAAGGTAACTGTGAACTTTACAGATGGACAAGCATGAAAGAAGCTATCTTTTGCTAGGGTGGATAGGAGAGTTTGCAGCTCTTTGTTGCAAAAAATAAGAGCAGAAACTTAAAGTTGTTTAGTTGTTTTGAAGTAACAGCTACGCAGAGGGCTCCTTCTGGTTCATCCATATTTTATTAGGGCAGCAGTTAAAAAATTCATTAGAGACACCCATCTGTAGCTAGCAGCACTCTTAAGGAGGGCTAGGGCTCAGATGGCGATCAGATTTTGGAGTAGTACTTTACACTAAAAGAAAAAGACAATTGTTTAGGAGAATTAATAGCACAGTGGAGAGAGGCTGCTTGATGCATTTCAAAGCATACCCTTCCACTTGGTTTATGAATCTTTTGCTACTGATTTCCTCAACCACCTGCTTTGGTTGGGAAAGAGAGATCCAGACATAACAAGGAAAGAAAAATTGGATCAGAGAGTTGAGACTGTATTGGTCAATGGAGAACATAGATCGAGTGTCTTTGTGATCCCGTGCTGGGCTCTTGTGTGTGTGTGTGTGTGTGTGTGTGTGTGTGTGTGTGTGTGTAGATCATGTTGTTCCCCCAGAGAACTTCAGCAGTACAAAAAAAAGCTTGTGGTCAGAGCTGAGGCTGCCCTGGTTTACCTTGGCCTTGAACTCCACCTCCCTGGTGGTCAGGTCCAGGTGCCTTTGCCTCATCTTTATTTATGAATTGAAAATAACTCTAGTTATTGAATGGCAATGGAGGGGAAGAGACCTCTCCTCTACCCTCCTAGGTTCCCTAGCTGGGTCTATGAAATTTCTATTTTTCTTTTGAGAAAGAGTTTCACTCTTGTTGCCCAGGCTGGAATGCAATGGCACGATCTTGACTCACTACAACCTCCGCCTCCTGGGTTCAAGCGGTTCTCCTGCCCATCCCTCGATGTTGTAATTTCATCAGTCTTGGTTGTGATCTGGACCTCAGAATTTTTAAAAGATGCCACCATGATTTTTTTTTTTTTTTTGAGACAGAGTGTTGCTCTGTTGCCCAGGCTGGAGTGCAATGGCATGACTGTGGCTCACTGCCGCCTTGCCTTCCCAGGATCAAGCTATCCTCCTGGGCACATCTGGGATGCATGTAATTTGCCTGTATTCTGTGACCAACCCCTCTGTGACCAATCCCTCCTGGAATCCCAGTGTGGTTTCCTTGGGTGATTTCTGGTCATTTTTTTTTTTTTTTTGCAAGCCCTCTTCTTCTTTCAGGATTTGCCTTCTTAGGGGACCTCATTTGACCCTCCTGGCTTTCCCACTTGCATGGCATGTGTTTCCAGCTCTCTTCCCTGTGGCCAGGTCCTGCCTTGGCCCTGTCCTCTGGGTCCCCACCTGTAAGCCACCCTGGGCCTGTTCTCATCCCGTCGTCTGCCTCATCCTCCACAGCTGCCACGCTGTCTGTACGCAAGTCTCAGTGGTTCTGAACTTCTTCAAGCTGGCTGCACTCAACGCTGCCTTTCACACTGTGCTTGCTGTTCCCTCCACCGGCAATGACCTCACCCTCCTTTTTGGCTTGGGAAGGCTCAGCCTTCCAGTTCGATTTCCTGGCCTCCTGCAGTGGAGTTGCTCACAGCCTGGTCTGCATCTGCTTGTTGACATGTCTGTCTTCCCCAGGGAGCCATGAGCTCTGTTGAGGACAGGGACCATGACTTTGAAAAATTAATAATTAATTTTTAGAGGCGGGGTCTTGCTAAGTTGCCCAGGCTGGAGTGCAGTGGCTATTCATAGGAGAAATCATAGCTCATTGCAGCCTTGAACTCCTGGGCTCAAGTGATCCTCCCGGCTCAGTCTTCTGAGTAGCTGGGACTACAGGGGCATATATGCACCCAACTTGAAAAAGTATTATCAAATATTTCACAGTTATGAAAATTGTATTTATATATAATTATGTGTTTAATATATAATTACACATAGGTTTTATATGTGCTGTTTGAAAATAATACAATCAGTACCTGTGTAACCACCACTTAAGAAATGGAATGTTACCCTTGAATTACTTCATAATTGCATGAATTTTTTCCTATGTATTGTTTGAGAATAATACAGTAGGCACCTGTGTAAATACCAGCAGGCTTAAAAATGGAACATTGCCCTCGAGGTCCCTTGCACATCACGTCCTGTTCGCTGTTAAGACTGGTTTATCATTCTTTTGCTTTTGTTTATACTTTTAGCACATATCTATCTCCTGTGCTGAAAGACTGTTCCAAGCAGAACAGTAATTCCAGTTTCAGTTATTCTGGGCTGAGACTGTAGACAATTAAATAAAAAGCCAGTTCAGTGTGGGATTCATCCCTTCCGACTGTGAGGCTGTTGTAAGGAAGTCGTGCCTGTGGGAATGCCACCTGGGCGTCAAACCTCTAGCCTTTGGGTGATGAGGAGGCTGACAGGAAAAACAGCGACAGAGCTTTGCCTCTGGTGGAACTCCTGGTGGCCTTCAGACCTGTTGGCATCTGTACCTGCAGTCCACTCAGCTTTCCAGATGACTGAAATGCCCCAACAGGGTAGAGTGGTTCGCTTCTCCAAGAAAGAGCAGCTGGTGAATAATCATGCCTAGGAAAACAATCTACCTTGCAAAGAGATGGATGGTATCTGTTGGTGAATGTGATGGCAGCAAGCCCAGTGCAAGATTCTGTGGCGATTCCTTGATTGACCTGCTCGGTTGGCAGATTTTGAAAGGGAGTGGGAAGGAATGCTTCACTTGCATAGAACTCTCCCTCTCTCTCGCTCCATCTTCATATCTATATCTACCTTTCTCTTTGTGTATATGTGTTTATAAGTAATTCATACGTATAGTTGTGTATAGACATATACACATTTGGATTTATATTTGTATACATTTTATATTAGTTAGTTTTCATGCTGCTGATGAAGATATGCCCAAGACTGGGAAGAAAAAGAGGCTTAATTGGACTTACAGTTCCACGTGGCTGGGGAGGCCTCAAAAGCATGGCAGGAGGCAAGAGGCACTTCTTTATTTTCTTTTATTGTATTTTATTTTTTTTGAGACAGAGTCTCATTCTGTTGCCCAGGCTGGAATGCAGTGGCATGATCTTGCCTCACTGCAACCTCTGCTTCCTGGGTTCAAGCGATTCTTCTGCCTCAGCCTCCCAAGTAGCTGGGACTACAGGTGTCTGCCACCACGCCCAGCTAGTTTTTATATTTTTAGTAGAGACGGAGTTTGACCATATTGACCAGCCTGGTCTTGAACTCCTGACCTCGTAATCTGCCTGCCTCGGCCTCCCAAAGTGCTGGGATTACAGGCATAAGCCACAGCACCCAGCCTGGCAAAAGGCACTTCTAACCCAAAAGTCCACAATCCAAAGTCTCACCTGAGACAAGGCAAGTCCCTTCTACCCATGAGCCTGTAAAATCAAAAGCAAGTTAGTTACTTCCTAGATACAATGGGAGTACAAGTATTGGGTAAATACAGCTGTTCCAAATAGGAGAAATTGTCCAAAACAAAGGGGTTATAGGGCCCATGCAAGTCTGAAATCCAGTGGGTGGTCAAAATTTAAAGCTCCAAAATGACCTCCAGGTCTCACATCCAGGTCACACTGATGCAAGAGGTGGGTTCCCATGGTCTTGGGCAGCTCCACCCCTGTGGCTTTGCAGGGTACAGCCTCCCTCCCAGCTGCTTTCACGGGCTGGCACTGAGTGTCTGCAGCTTTTCCAGGTGGATAGTGCAAGCTGTCAGTGGATCTACCATCCCGGGGTCTGGAGGATGATGGCCCTCTTCTCCCAGCTCCACTAGGTGGTGCCCCAGTAGGGACTCTGTGTGGGGGCTCCAACCCCATATTTCCCTTCCTCTGCCCTAGCAGAGATTCTCCATGAGTGCCCCGCACCTGCAGCAAACTTCTGCCTGGGCATCCAGCCATTTCCATACGCGTTCTGAAATCTAGGTGGTGGTTCCCAAACTCCAATTCTTGACTTCTGTGCACTTGCAGGCTCAACACCAAGTGGAAGCTGCCAAGGCTTGGGGCTTGTACCCTCTGAAGCCATGGCCCGAGCTCTATGTTGGCCCCTTTCAGCCACAGCTGGATCAGTTGGGACACAGGGTACTAAGTCCCCATGCCCATAGCACAGGGACCCTGGGCCCAGCCCACAAAACCTTTTTTTCCTCCTGGGCCTCCAGGCCTGTGATGGGAGGAGCTGTTGTGAAGACATTTGACATGCCAAGGAGATGTCTTCCCCATTGTCCTGGGGCTTAACATTTGGCTCGTTGTTACTCATGCAAATTTCTGCAGCTGGCTTGAATTTCTCCTCAGAAAATGGGTTTTTCTTTTCTGTCACATTGTCACGCTGCAAATTTTCTGAACTTTTATGCTCTGCTTCCCTCATATATCTGAATGCCTTTAACAGCACCCAGGTCACCTCTTGAATGCTTTGCTTCTTAGACATTTCTTCCGCCAGATACCCTAAATCATCCCTCTCAAGTTCAAAGTTCCACAGATCGCTAGGGCAGGGGCAAAATGCTGCCAGTCTCTTTGCTAAAACATAACAAGAGTCACCTTTGCTCCAGTTCCCAACAAGTTCCTCATCTCCATCTGAGACCACCTCAGCCTGGACCTTATTGTTCCTGTCACTATCAGGCTTTTGGTCAAAGCCATTTAACAAGTCTCCAGGGAGTTCCAAACTTTCCCACATTTACCTGTCTTCTTCTGAGCCCTCCAAACTGTTCCAGCCTCTGCCTATTACCCAGTTCCAAAGTTGCTTCCACATTTTTGGGTATCTTTTCAGGAACACCCCAGTCTACTGGTACCAATTTCCTGTGTTAGTCCATTGTTATGCTGCTGATAATGACATACCTGAGACTGGGAAGAAAAAGAGGTTTAATTGGACTTACAGTTTCACATGCCTGGGGAGGCCTCAGAATCATGGAGGGAGGTGAAAGGCACTTCTTACATGGTGGTGGCAAGAGAAAATGAGGAAGAAGCAAAAGCAGAAACCCCTGATAAACCCATCAGATCTCATGAGACTTATTCATTACCATGAGAACAGTATGGGGGAAACTGCCCCCGTCATTCCAGTGATCTCCCACTGGATCCCCTCCCACAACACATGGGAATTATGGGAGTACAATTCAAGGTGAGATTTGGGTGGGGACACAGCCAAACCATATAACATTTGTATTATTTTTATATCACACATGTGGGCCCCCCCAACAATGTTCCTTCATGCACATGGATGGTGTTGAAAACGCACTTTCTGTTGGACTTCCAATTTTAGGCCAAGCTTAGGCCAAGCTTAGGCCCAGGTTGTTGAATTAACAATGAATAAATCTAGAGAGACAGAAAGTAGAATGGTGGTTACCAGGGACTGGGGCAGGGGGAAGTGGGGAGTTAATATTTAATGGGTGCCATGTTTCAGTTTGGGAAGGTGAAAAAATTCTTCAGGTGCATGATGGTGACGATTGTACAACAATGTGAATGTACCTAATGCCACTGAATGATACATTGAAACATGGCAAAAATGGTAATTTTATGTTAGGTATATGTTACCACAATTAAAAGTAAAAAAAAAAAATCATAGGGAAAATGCAATGGAAGCCTCAGGAAATGGTAGGGGAGGTCAATTCCAAACCCACATACATTCTAAAATGTCAGAAATGGTCAGTTAGCAAAGTAGGGATTAACTAGATTTTACACTTACATGTTTTTGTTGACATTTCTGGGAATAAAGAGAGAAGAGTGTGATAATTCCTCTTCTATGTCAGTTCTAGAACCTTCTTTGTTCCTCACCCTGGTGCTTACATGAGTATGTACAAATGTGTGTGTGTGTGTGTGTGTGTGTGTGTGTGTATTTGCAAACATGGACGGTGGGTGGTGGATTTGCTACTCTATTTCTAGTATTTCTGTGCCACCTTATTAATAGGAGAGCTGTGGGATCAGGTCTCTGGATGTAAACCTGTCCTTCCTTAGTTCTTCTGAGTTCAAACTGAGTAACTCACAAAATGCGTCTGCATCAGGACTGACTTGTGGCATTCATTTTCTCAAAGGGCAAAAAACCTTTTGTTTCTGGTAGAAATGAAAGATGTGTTTGTGACGGCCCTCACTTCTTTTTCACCAGATGCAGCACCATTCTTCCCTTTAATCCCATGAGGTGGTTTTATGGGGTGGCACATAATTTGGAGCTCATGGAAGGCCTAAGAACCGTTAACCAACTGAGCTAACCAGGTTCCTTCATTAGTTTAATTTCAAATTGAATTCTCCTTCCTCCGTGATTGAAAGAGTACATTCAATTCCTGTAACAGTTTTTGTGTGCCTGACTGACATCCCTTGCTAGATCATAAGCAGTTTGAGGGCAGGGATGGTGTCTTGTTCATGTCTGTACCCCATGTATCATCTAGTGTTCAATAAGGAATTGTTTTATGGAAATGTTTACATGATTAAATTGGAAATACAATACAGGTTGATTTATTCCACCTCCCGCTTGCCTTGCTCACTGGATGCTTATTACAGTGACCTGAAGGCACTTCAGAAGCCTTAAGTGCTCTCTGAATTATCGAAGGAAGATGGACTTCAGCTCGGTAGAGTGTTTGTGCTTAGTGCCTATTACTGGATTCTGATTCTTTGGAAACAAATTAATCCAGAGAGATATATTGTTTCTTTATGGATCTGAATATTTGGTTAGCCTGAATGTATTAAGATCTTTTACCCCAACCGTGACAGATGGGATTAAAATTCCTTCCCTGAAAAGAATATATTCCTTTATGCTTCCACTATAAATTTATATGCAAATCATGTTTTGTAAAGTCGTGTTCTTCTCTTGCTATTTGGTGCATTCCCTGTAGCAGCCTCGAGGTCCCAGCATTTTTCCTTCAGGAGACCTTAGAATCATTGGGGTACAGGGCAGCCAAGTGACCTGCCCAAGCCTATGAGTCATTTTTGTTTTTGTTTTTTTTTGTTTTTTGAGACAAGAGTCTTGCTCTGTCACCCAGGCTGGAGTGCAGTGGTACGGGCTTGGCTCACTGCAACCTCTGTCTCCCAGGTTCCAGTGATTCTCCTGCCTCAGCCTCCTGAGTAGCTGGAATTACAGGCATTCACCGCCACACCAGGCTAATTTTTGTATTTTTAGTAGAGATGGGGCCTTGCCATGTTGCCCATGCTGGTCTTGAACTTCTGACCTCAAGTGATCCACCCACCTCAGCCTCCCAAAGTGCTGGGATTACAGGCATGAGCCACTGCTCCAGGACAAAAACTAAGTATCATGTTTTCTTAAACTGCATGTTTAAGATTTCATATTTAAAAATGAATATTGTCTGACCAATGTGTATTTTAATTTATTCTCTGATATACTGTAAACTAGGATTGTTTTAGGAATTATAAGGACCTCAGGAAACTTCTGTGTAGTATAAACTGGAAACAATTCATATCCACCACAGAAAATCACTAACAGTGCCGGGTGTTAACAATACATAGGGGGGAATGAGTGATGGAGGGAATGAGTGATATGGACAATTGGTGAAGCCCTGTTAACTGGGCAATCAGGAGAAGGGAGCTGATGGGGAAGTGATTGGAAGCTGAAGGCTGGGAAGGATTTGGATAGATGAAGGGAGAGCATAGAGGGAGGGCTGGCAGGATTCTTGCCGATCCAGCTGGTTAATATTGGCTTGTCCCAATTTTCCTTCTAAGCTAGGTCAACATAAATTTCCAGGCATCCTATTTAGACTGTATATAGAGACCCATTGACATCTGGGTCTGTTCTAAGCTGCTGTCTTTCATTTCCCTCCAATCAGAGCTTGCTGGGTTGGATAAGGTGGAGATAGGGGTCATAGATTACCAGGGCAGGCAGGTCTGTGCTTCAGAGAGGAAGTAAGGCATGAGCACTTCCCTTTAGAATTGATCTGTTGCAGGACAAGAGGCCTTGAGGAGCAGAGAAAGCTGCGCCAGGCTCCCTTTCCCTGCTCGGTCGTTCGTTCCTGGGCTAGATGGGTGGAATGAGGCATCTCTGGGTTTTGCAGATCACAGAGGGTACAGCTTGTTTCCTAACTGGCTCTCAAAACCTGCCTGCACTTTGTGCTTTTTCTTCACCTTGCCATACGTTGCTTCCTGCCCTCTTGAACCTCCTGCCAGAGCGGATTGCACTTAGGTGCTAGGAAGGAGTATTTATCTCCAAGATCTGAATACATCCTAATCCTTATTGAACTGCAAGGTGTGATGGCAAGACTTGGATATGTAAGTGAGAATTGATTTTGGTCACAGGGGATGTCATAAATTTCCTCAAAAAATAAAAGTAAAAAAAGAGGACAAAAGAGTGAGAATAAATGGCCTTTCGTTATGGGAAACTGGGAGTTTTTCCTACAGATTTCATTCCTGCCTTATATGGGTTTCCTGGAATTCTTCTAGCAGATTCCAGCAGTGCCCTCCAGATCTGACCTCTGTCCCCTCAGGGTTAGGATTCATAGTATGTGACAGTCTTTGCTATTCGGGTCACCTTCTGGGAAGGCCAATGGCCAGGGGATGGTTTGCATGAGCCCTCAGCAGGGTACAGAAGCCAGGTGATCCCTGTATCTCATTCCCACGTTTGGTAAACACCTCTCTTATGTTTGCCCTCCTGGGCTTGTTGCTCCTGGTCCCCAGCTCATCACAGCTTCCCAGGGCCCCAGTAGAAACAAGCGTTTACATTGGGTAACCTCACTGTGCTGCAGCTGGAACCTGGCTTTCAGGACTTCAGGACCTTTGGTTGAGTGGTTTTAGAAAAGGTTACTCAGGGGCTGGGCGTGGTGGCGGTGGCTCACAACTGTAATCCCAGCACTTTGGGAGGCCTAGGCAGGTGGACCACCTGAGATCAGGAGTTCAAGACCAGCCTGGCCAATATGGTGAAACCCCCTCTCTACTAAAAATACAAAAAGTAGCTGGGCGTGGTGGCGGGCACCCGCAATTCCAGCTACTTGGGAGGCTGAGGCAGGAGAATCACTTGAACCTGGGAGCAGTGAGCCGAGATCATGCCACTGCACTCCAGCCTGGGCAACAAGAGTGAGACTGTCTCAAAAAGAAAAAAAACAAAAAGAAAAAAGAGAAAAAGAAAAGGCTACTCAGACTGAAGTGCCCTCAGGCCTTTGAAAAGAAATGAAATTTCAAACAAATAATTTTCTACTTAGCCTTTTTCTTTTAACTCCAGAAGGGTTATCTGGATGACTGGTACTTACATAAAAAAATAGTTAAAAAGTCTTTTTAAACTACAGACAATATAGGTTTCACCTGGACTCATTTTTCAAGCTACGAAATTGTTGGATTGTTTTCCTTTGGTAATTGAAGCCCGAATTCAATGTTTTCTCTAACGTACTTTCAGATGCTTTGCCCTCTGGAGAACGTTTTGCCCGCTTTGCAGGGGTTATGAGCGAGTGTCCCTGAGGGTCTCTCTCTACCCCCTCCCAACACCCGGCCGCCCTGTTCCGACTGCTCCCCCTGCCGGTCGGGTCCGGACACTGCAGGGAGCCTCATGTCCTCGGATGATGAAGGATTCCTTCTGTACGTCTCATCGTGTCCTTTTCTACTGGCTTCAACTCGCGTGTCCTCTGTCTTGAAGAAAGAAAGAAAAAAATGAAATGTTTCTTTTGCCTTCCTGTCATTTTACGCTGTCGCCCTAACTGATATACTTGGAGGCAAAGGGAATTGAAAGGGCGTGTACTTTGGAACCAGACAAGCCTCAGTTAAAGTCCGGGCTTTGGGAAACCATGATCCGGGAGTTCTGGGGCAAAGTAAGGGTTTCTGAGCTTTAGTTGTATTATTTGTAAAATGGGAATAGTACCGATCTCCTAGAGTTATAGTGTTAAATGCCTCCCTTCCTTTCTTTACTCTGACTTCCTCCACCACCACCTCATGGTCCCTGATTCCTTTCCTCCCTTCCCTGCAAGCTTCCGAATTCTGTGTGCCCCGGGCAGCATTGGCCCTTCTGGGGCTCCCTGCAGTTGGCAAGAGCAAGTCACTGTGTGAGCAAGTCTTGGGCTCTGTTATCTTCAGATGCTCAAGTCAGGAAATAGAGGGCTGGAGGTCATTGTGCTCATTTCCCCAGAGATTATCAGTGCCAACTCCACCCCTTTTAGGAGCTGACATGTGCCATGATCGTAGCTCAGTGGGATCTTTAATGCCTACTGATCTCGGCTTAACAGGACAAAGATTCCAAGACCGCGTCTGTTCTGGGAAGCAAAGCAGGATGTGTGGGCCTGGAGTGAAGCTTTGTTCCACTTCTCGCCATAGGCCATGGTATGAGTACAGCTGTGTCCAGTGCTGCCTGGTTTTACTTTCATGCCTGATTTGCAATGTGGCAGGGTCCTGAGATGAGGGAGCTCTGTGTGGGCCAGTAGAGTCATGAGACTTTGGCCTGGTCACTTGGCTACTTGCAGGGGATTCTGGAAAGGCAAGTTCTCTGAATCTCAGTTGCCTTCAATATAAAAGGAAAGCTATAGTTTCTGGCCTGATTGATTCACATGATTTTGGGAGGGAGTGAATGAAATTAATGTAAATTAAAAACACATTATGAGTAGCAAAATGCTATGCAATCTAAAAATGACATTTTAATAACTCTTATCATATGTGCCAGACATTGTTCTAAGCTGTCTACAAATAGTAACTCATTTAGTTGAAAGCTCACAACCACCTTATGAGAGAGCTGTTAATATCACCACTTTACTGATGGGGAAACTGAGGCACAGAGCAGTTAAGTAACTTTGTGGAAGGTCACACAACCAGCAAGTGGTATAGTCAGGGTTTGAACCAGGCAATGAGGAGTCAGCATTTGTTATTGTTCCTATTCCTATAGCCTAGCTGGGACGGGAATACAGCGCTGGTTTGGAGAACACATCAAGCAGGCCTCCTGTCATTCACTGAGTGAGATGAGATGATGGCCATACATTGCGGCACAGCCAGCTATCCATGGTCTGCAGCAACAGATCAGTCTTGCAGGGACGTGGATAGCCCTGCTAGTGAACATTCACATGTTGTTCAATGAATAGCTGGAGTAAATGGTTGGATCTCATTTAGAGGCATGCTCTGGCATCCCACTTTCACATCATTTGCTTTCCAGGCCCACTCCAGGATGAGAGTACTGATGTGCCATAAAAGACCAACAGGCAAGATGTTGGAGGGTTCAGGAGCTGCCAAGGTTGTGTTCATGCTGACCTATGGGCATAGCGTACAACAGTGCCAGTTGCCCTGCTAAACCAAGGAGCTGAGATGCTGTGTTGATTTCTACATGTTCCAGGCAAACACTTCCTGAGATTGTCAGGATTTTCATAATGGATTGGCCCCAGGACCACTGAGCCAGCATCTATCTTTGACAGGTGTACCGAGAGATGACCTTTAAACCTAGGGATGTGCTCCAGATGCAGTTCCAGCTGGGCCAGTAAGAACTGCACGTTTATAGTGCTGTTTTCTCTTTCCTTCCCAGGCAGCCGGGATTGCTTACCACCTGCAGCGTGCTTTCGGAGGCGGCGGCTGGCACGGAGGCCGGGCTACATGAGAAGCTCGACAGGGCCTGGGATCGGGTTCCTTTCCCCAGCAGTGGGCACACTGTTCCGGGTCCCAGGAGGGGTGCCTGGCGAGGAGTCCCACCACTCGGAGTCCAGGACCAGAGAGTGTGGCCTCGATCTGAGAGGCCTCTTGGTCGGGAGCCCTGTTTCCAAGAGCGCAGCAGCCCCTGCTATGACCTCTGTGAGAGGAACCTCAGCACACTTTGGGATTCAGCTCAGAGGTGGCACCAGATTGCCTGACAGGCTTAGCAGGCTGTGTGGCCCTGGGAATGCTGGGTGGCAGCAAGAGTTTGCAGCCATGGACAGTTCTGAGACCTTGGACGCCAGCTGGGAGGCAGCCTGCAGTGATGGAGCAAGGCGTGTCCAGGCAGCAGGCTCTGTGCCATCAGCAGAGTTGAGTAGCAATAGCTGCAACCCTGGCTGTGGCCCTGAGGACCCCCCAGCCCCTCCTGGCTCTCACAGTGCCTTTGCCTCAAGCTTTAGCTTTATTCGGCTCTCACTTGGCTCTGCCGGGGAACGTGGAGAAGCAGAAGGCTGCCCACCATCCAGAGAGGCTGAGTCCCCTTGCCAGAGCCCCCAGGAGATGGGAGCCAAAGCTGCCAGCTTGGATGGGCCTCATAAGGACCCTCGATGTCTCTCTCGGCCCTTCAGTCTCTTGGCTACACAGGTCTCAGAAGACTTGGCCCAGGCCTCCGGGAACAGCTCCAGGCCAGATTGTGAGATGCATTCTTTACCGGACATGGACTCTGGCTCCTCCAGTTCTCTGGATCCCTCATTGACTGGCTGTGGTGGTGATGGGAGCAGCAGATCGGGGGATGCCCACTCTTGGGACACCCTGCTCAGGAAATGGGAGCCAGTGCTGCGGGACTGCCTGCTGAGAAACCAGAGGCAGGTGGAGGTCAGTGTCTCCTCCACCTCTGCAGCCCGAGATTGTTGTGAGCTCAGATTAGCACTGGGAAGATGGCAGAAAATGAGGGGTTCTGGGCTCAACTGCTATCCTCCTAAAAGCTGCAGCAGCTCCTTTTGGAGCTGGCTGAACAAGGATGTTGCTACACTTCTGTCTCTTTGAATTGGACACAGATCTGCCCTCCCCTTTGTCTTCTCTGTCACATAGGTACTCAGATTTGCTCTCCAATGGGCTGCAGGCTCCTCCACAGGCCCTGGCCTAGGTGAGACGTGGTTAACTCAGCTCAGCTCTGCTTTGAGACAGGAAACTGGGGACAGGGGAGATTGAGCTGGGTGATGTTTAGAAGGGGTTGAGAGAGACAAAAATGGGGATGCCCTGTATCAGGGCGATCCTGCTCTTCATCCACTTCACTCATTCCTTTCCATCCTGCTGCAGTGACTGCTGCCTTCCATAGGGTCAGGAGACTTCGCTTCTGGTCATTGAACCTGTCCGGCTCTCAGTGTCTGTATTTAGAGATAACACCAACTCATAGGATTGTTCTAAGGCTCAAATGAGAATGTAGCTGCTTTGGAAATAAGGACAAACTGGAGACATCTAAGGTCCAGCCTTATGATGTTGCTGTCCATCCAGTTATCTGAGAGGTGGGTATAGCCAGAAGTAGGCAGGGTTCCTCTACCCACAAAAATTCCCAGAGAAGCCCAGGTAGAGATGCTGTGTGGCTGATCTATTGCCAGACTGTGTTTTAATCCTGGTGTGTGTACATATGTGTGTTTGTGTGTGTGTGTGTGTGTGTGCATAGAGGTGTGCATGTGTGTGCTTGTGTGTATGTGTTTGCATGTGCATGTTTGTGCTGTGTGTGCATGTGTATGTGTGTGTGCATGTTTGTGCTATGTGTGTATGTGCGTGTGTTTGTGCATGCGTGTGTGAGTGTATTTGTGGGTGTGTGCACTCGTGTTTGTGTGTGCATATAGGTGTGCATGTGTGTGCATGTTTGTGCTGTGTGTGCATGTTTGTGCTGTGTGTGCATGTGTGTGTGTGTGTATGCATGTGTGTGTGAGTATATGTATTTGTGGGTGTGTGTGCACTCAGGTGTTTGTGCGTGTGTGTGGGGATGTGTTCATGTGAGTAGGGAGGTGGAGCACCCACTCATCAGGCATTTGGGAGGAGAATCTGCAGAAGCTCATGCTCATTCCCCGAAAGAGCATCTACCTTCCGTTCTTTATCTGTAGTCTGATGTTCCTAGCCCTGTCCTTGTTTGCCCTTTTTCAGCCCTCAGGGACCTCAGCCCAGCCTTCTGATTTATTATGCAGAGAGGGATTGAGGCCAGAGCAGAGATGCAGGCTTGTATTCTGGGTGATGTGTGGAGTCTTCCAGTTAGTCATTGCCTAAACCAATGCCCTTGTCTTTCCCCTAAACCTGTTCTGAAGGGCCTCCAATGTTAGTTGATTCGAATGCATAGAATCTATCCAGTTTCTTAGGCCAGAAATCACAACCATCTTCCACACCTCCCTCTCCCTCGTTCCACATCTGGCCGGCCTCCAAGCCCTCTCAGTCCTACTGCTCATCTGTCTCTCACCACCATGGCCGCTGCCCTGACTCAGATCCTTGTTATCTTTCACCTGGGTTTTGCAAGAGGGTCTACCTTCCTGCGGTGTTTCTCTTCTCCAGTTAATTAAACTAAATGTGATCGTATGTGCAAAGTGCTTCAGACAGGACCTGGCACCTAGCAAGTACCCAGAAATTGCCCATTGTCATCATTAGAGAAATAGCTCCTATTTAGAGAGTTTGAGTCAAAAGCTAATGAAGCTCTCCCTTCTGCCCATAGCTCAAATTAAATTCCTATCCTCTCTCAAATGGTAGAATCTGGATACACTTTTTCTGCAGTGTAAGTATTGTTGTCTATGGCAATCCCACACCTGGGCAGGGAAAAACATGGCACTATCTTCAGTTACACTCGTGTACTGCATAATGACATTTTGGTCAATGATGTGACAGTGGTCCTATGAGATTATCATACAGTGTTTTTGTTGCACCCTTTCTACGTTCAGATATGTTTAGATACACCAATACCTTACCATTGTGTTACACTTGCCTGCAGTATTCAGTACAGTCACAGGCTGCACAGGTTTGTAGCCCAGGAGCAATAGACTCTTCCCTCTAGCCTAGGTGTGAAATGGGCTACACTATCCAGATTTGTGTAAGCACAATCTACGATGTTCACCCAGTGATGAAGTCACCTAATAATGCTTTTCTCAGAATGCATCCCTGTCATTAAGTAACACAAGGCCGTACTTGAGTATCTGTTGTGTGGGAGAGGAATTAACTGAGTAGTGGGAATGACGAAAATAACGCAGCCCAGGGCACAGGACTTACAGGAAGGCAGAGTTTGCCTCAATAGGAGGAAGAACCTCTTGACAGTGGGAACTGTCTTGATGGGGCGGGCTGCTCAGGGACTTGTTTTCCCATGGTGCTTACGCAGAGGCCCCAGACTACTCACTGGGGTTGTGGCTGAGGCCCTCGGGACGGGGCGGAAGGTCGGGTGAAGGATCTCCAAAGAGATCCTTTGAAAGAGTAGGATTTCTAGTGTTTGGGGGCCTTTTTGATATTATATTGTAATTCCTTAACCTCCTCTCCCTTCTACTTAAGTAAAAATGGGAATCTCAGGAATTTAAGTTTCAGCTTCTTCTAAAAGATGCTTGATCCTCAGTATTCATGGATTCTATTTGTGTGAATTCGTCTACTTGCTAAAATTTGTTGTTAACTCCAAAATCAATACTCACGGCACCTTTATGGTCATTTTTCATTTTTATTTTATTTTTTTAAGAGATGGGGTCTCTGTCATCCAGGCTGGGGTGCAGTGGTGTCATCATAACTCTCTGTAACCTTGAACTCCTGGGCTCAGGCGATTTTCTTGCCTCAGCCACCCTAGTGGCTGGGACTACAGGCGTGTGCCACCATGTCTGGCTATTTTTTTTTTTTTTTGGGTAGAGATGAGGGTCTCACCATGTTGCCCAGACTGGTCTTGAACTCCTGGCCTCAAACGATCCTCCTGCCTCAGCCTCCAAGGTACTGGGATCAGAGTCATGAGCCACCATGCCTGCTGGTAATTTTGAACCTGCACAGAGTGGCAAAAAATTTGGGTCACCTGATGTACACGCTTTCTACTTATGTCAAACAAGGTCAGACCAGATGACATTCTACCTTCTCTCTCATACTGCAAACTAGTACCCTTTTTGTGGTCTATTTAATGCCATCTTTTTAAACATTTTTGTGCTCTTTATTGGTGAGTTCACCATTGCAAATGCCCCCCAAGCATAGTACTAATGCCATCTAATGCTCCTAAGCACGAGAAGGCTGTGATGGGCCTGATGGAGAATATATGGGTACTCCAGAAACTTCATTCAGGCGTGAGTTAGAGTGCTGTTGGCCAGAGTACAATGTTTATGGATCAATAATACATATTAAATAAGTGGTTTTTAAACAGAAACACACATAGAACAAGGTTACGTGTTGATTGATTGAGGAAAGTATTGTGACCAGGGGCTCACGGGAACCTACCCTGTATTTTCTTCTAGGAGCAATGCTTCATTATTCCCTAATTCAGTATTTACAGAAACTTTACAGAACGTAACTACAGTACTGTGAATAAGGAGAATCAACTGTGTATATTTTATGCTGTTTAGAAATCGCTGCTTAGCGAGATTTCCAGAGGTTGTGTGGGACTGAGAGGATAGTAATAAAGGCAGTTGGTGATCAGGCATGCAGAGGAGGGGAAGTGGAGTGGGCCCTGCAAGGTAGGCTCCACCTAAGGCTGTGGAAACTGGTGAAAAAGGAAGGACTGTGCCTGCAGGGCATTATAGGACATTCCACAGGCAGGGTTGTGGTACCGTGCAAGACATGGCCACTGGGGCTGTGCTTCCAGCAAAGATGGGTATTCAGACATATCCCAGGGCAGTCCATTCAAGGCCTTATAGAGATCACTGGACAAGGTGGGCATTGTGGGGTGGGCTTTGGCTGTAAATGAATTTTTTTCTCTGTCCCTGTTTCCTGCATTTCTTCAGCTTCTGTTCAAATAAATGTTTAACGATACCATCATTTGGGTGTGGTGATGGTAATGCTATAGCTTTATGTGGCCTTCAAACATTCACAGAGCCTTTCTTCTCTTCCTGATACACGGGGCTAAGTTACTGGCAAATTTTGCAGTTGTAACATAGAGCAATTCAAGGACAAAGGGGTTAATATGATTATTCATTCATTCTTTCATTCATTCAGAAAGCATTTATCAATGACAACTAGTACAATGCCTTATACTAGGCTTTGGAGATTGTGTTAGTTAGGATAGGCTGGTAACAGACACTACATTACAGGCTCAACACAACAAAATTGTGTTTCTTGCGTATGCTTCGTGTTCCACAGAGGTTTTAGGGGGGCTCTGCTCCATAGAGTCACTCAAGAACCCAGCCTGCACCATCTGAACATGTGACCCCCTTAGTCACAGACATGAGGAAGAGAATGTCAGGGAGTCCTACAAGAGCGATCAAATGCTTCAGCATAGAGGTAACCCCATCACTGCCACTCATACCCTGTTCAGCAGAACAAGGAGAGAGGCACTTGTACTCTTTCCATGTGCCCAAAGCAGTGGAAAAATCAAGTAAGGGTAAGTACTAGCGTCTTATACATGGATGCAAAATAGTTCTTGCCCTCCAGATGCTCAAGGTTGAATGATAATGCACAGATAAAACCAAACAAAGCAAAATGATGGCTATAGCCTGGTGTAATAAGTACTCCATTCTTCCAGTGGCTCAGAAAACAAAAAACAAAACAAACATTGGCATCATCCTGGTGCGTTTTCGTCAGACCCCACCTGTGAGGTATTAGCAAATCCTGTTGGCTCTATATTTAACCAGCGATCTTTTGAATATATCCGGAATCAGATCACATTTCACCATCTTTGCCATTGCCACCATCCTCACTATCATCCAAGCTCCCGTCATCTCCTTCCTGAACGTTACCATGGCCTCTTACCTGGCCTCCCTTCTTTTGCTCTTACTAACAGCAGCCAGAGTGAAACTGTTTAAAATGTAAGTCAGATCATGTGCTCTTCCGCCCCAGACTCTCCAGTGGCCCCCATGAACTTCAGAGTAAAATCATAACTTTTAAATGTCTTCTTGTCTTTTCTTGATACAGTCCTCATTACCTGTGTGACCTCGTTCTCTACAGTTTTCCCTTCCATCAATCTGTCCCAGATCCAGTGGCATTCTTGCTCCCACTTGCTTTTCATTTCACTTTCACTTCTTGCTTTCTTACCAGAAACACTTCTGCCTGAGCCTTTGTACTGGCTCTTCCCTCTGTGGCAATGTTTTTCTCCCAGACAGCCTCATGGTTCACTACCTTACCGCTTTTAAATCTTTGCATAATTGTCACCATCTCAAGGAGATCAGATTTCAAATTGCACCCTCTACCAGCATCCCTGATCCCCATAACATGGTTCTCCCTTTTCCTTTTTCATAGCGTTAGTCACTTGCTGAGGTGCCATAAAACTTACAGTTGACCCTTGGAACAACAGGGATTTGAGCTGCAAGGGTCACTTATATGCAGTTTCTCTTCCACCTCTGCCACCCCTGAGATAGCAAGACCAACCCCTCTTCCTCCTCCTCAGCCTACTCAAGATGAAGATGATGAGGATGAAGACCTTGATGATGACCCACTTCCACTTAATGAATAGGAAGTTTATTTTCTATTTTTTAAGATTTTTTTGTCATCTAGTCAATGTTGAATTTTTTTTTTCTCAATGATTTTTAAATAATATTTTCTTTTTTCCAGTTTACTTTTATTGTAAGAATACAGCATATAATACAAAATGTGTGTTAATCAACTGTTTATGTTTTTGGTAAGGTGTCTGGTCAACAGTCAGCTATTAGTAGTTAAGTTTTGGGGAAGTCAAAAGTTCTACATAGATTTTCAACTGTGTAGGGCAGGGGTTGGGGCCCATAATCCCTGTGTTGTTCAAGGGCTGACTGTATTATGTTTTTGCCTAGAATGTAAGTCTAGAGGGCTAAGCATTTTATGACATATCCTTGGTACACAAACACAATACAAACAGGGCCTGATACCTAAGAGGCACTCAGTAAATATTTGTTGAATGGGTCTGTGAATAGAAGCAAGTACAGGTCACAATGGAGGTATAGAGGAGGGACATTTAACACAGACTAGAGGAGACAGTACTTGTGCTAGGGGTTGAAGAAAATGTAGGTGTGAGCCAGGCAAAGAAGGAGGAAGATGTTTTTCAGGGAGCAAGCCCAAATCCATTCATTGGTAGGCCAAGGATTCATTGTCAGTAAATCTTTGGGTCTCCTGTTGAGAAGAACAATGATTATATTGGTCAGTTCTCATGCTGCTAATAAAGACATACCCAAGTCTGGGTAATTTATAAAGAGAAAGAGGTTTAATGGACTCCCAGTTCCATATGGTTGGGGAGGCCTCACAATCATGGTGGAAGGCAAAGGAGGAGAAAGGCACATCTTACATGGTGGCAGGCAAGAGGGAGCTTGTGCAGGGGAACTCCCTTTTATAAAACCATCAGATCTCATGAGACTTATTCATTATCATGAGAACAGCATGGGAAAGACCCAACTCCATGACTGAATGACCTCCCACAACATGTGGGAATTATGGGAGCTACAGTTCAAGATGAGATTTGGGTGGGGACACAGCCAGACCATATCAGTGATGCTAAGTCAACCCATTGGTAACACTCAGAGAAGTAACTGGATCACTGAGTCTCCATGTGGGTTAAATAAGACTATGCCCTTTTCTGTAATGGAAAATATTTGAACCTTAGAGCTTCTCAGAAGGGTTTTGTGAGAGCTTTGCCATCATTCTTACTCAAGCTTTCAGGATGACCTGCTGAGCTTAAGTTCATGCTCTTTTTCTCTTGGTTTCTCTTCTAGTTTTGGTGTGTTTACCTTCATAAGTTTAATGTGATGTTTAGAACAGAGACCATTTGGTCAGGAAACTTGTGTTCCTTCTCCTTATGCATTTCTTCATGCGGATAAAGGCATAGTGTGATGTTTTTGTTTAAAATAAAATAACATTTTAACTTTTTATGTGGATGTTATGCTCAAATTACATTTATTCTTTACATAAGCTCTTTTTTTGGAGAAACTAATGCATCTGGCATTGAAAAAAATGTGCATTTTTTTAAAGAGAATGAAGAAGTTCATTTTGAAACAGTTTCTAAATGTTCTTAGTTTTCACAAAAATGTTTGCTTGAATTCTATCATAATTCTTTATTTTTTCCCCTTTATACCAACATAGGTAATATCCTTAAGATTAAAACTTCAGAAACTTCAAGAAGATGCAGTTGAGAATGATGATTATGATAAAGGTGAGTTTTAATTTGTTTATTGATTGTTTTCTCATCATGTCCCATTTTCTTTCCACCTTTACTCATATCTACCTTTTAAGTCCCAAATGAATTGTACAATCTGTTCCTCTGATCATCTCCACCAGGGAATAGTTGACTCTTTTACAGCATTATTGTTTTGTGGATTTCAAGGCACTTCATGAACATTAATCCTTTGGGTTATAAATATAACCTTATCAATTGTCCAGAAACACTTAACATACTCACACAATAAAAATTATATTAGTCTGCCCATGGTGTGATATATCTATAATCCACTTGTTCATAAAAAATACTTGTCTGACACCTATTATGTGCTGGGTAATATGGGAGGCAATAGGAAAGTAAGACAGACATGGTATCTGCCCTCGTAATGCCAGTAAACATAAACCTTCGTGGGACTTTCTGACTTCATAATTTCCAGAACCAGAGATCAGAAATGAGGTGAATTTGAGAAATGTCCGACTGTGCCAAAGGGGGTCACATGCGTCAAATTTCCACATACATGGCCTAAAATACCCAAGATAAAAAGGAGAAATTGCAACATCAGACCAGAGATAGAGGGATTGATCTGAGGCCAGAAAAACAAACAAACAAACAAACAAACAAACAAACAAACAAAAAACAATTAAAATGAGGCACCAAAATAGAATTTGGGCTGGAAGCAGATGAGGGCTGACATGGGGGTTGAATGGGCACAGGGTAGACTGAGTCAAAGGAAAGCTTTCAGGTGTGGTTGTCCTGGTAACAATCCTGAAAACTTTAGATGCTCATTGCGAGATCTCACATCCATTTCTGCTGGGTGTGGGAAAGAGAAAGGGCTGAAAATGACATCTAGATTCCCCTAGGCACCTACTAACTTGATAGATACTCCTGGTATTGAGCAAGTTAGGACACCCAGGATTGGTATGGAAATGGAATGTAGGTTTAAGGATTCTTCTGGAAGCTGGTTAGCCTTAAGGCATGGGTCTTCAGCCTTCTTAGCTCATATGACATTCTCATTGTATATGTCATATACTGTTGGAATTAGGGCACTATGGGAATAAGATAAGTGATTTCCAAAAGGAGGTAGAAAATCCTGTTCTAGGAAATGCTGTTGCATGTTCTCACCACCTATCCATTGCAGTTGAGTTTAGAAAGTCATGGGGCACGGGAGGAAGGGGATAGGACTGGAGAGGGGAGGGATTCTTGACATTCTCCCAGTCCTCCTCCTACAGGCCACTTGATTTCATAATAACACTGGGTGGAGGATGAGGTGCCTGAGAGAGGAGGCAAGTTGGAGGCAGGGGAAGGCACCCCTCAAGCCCAGCGTCAGCGGCTTCAGCCTGAGCACAGCTGTAGGCAGGGAGAAAATGAGCTATTTCTGGGCCAGGGCTCACGTGCTGGGTTTCATCTATGAGAGGTAATTACATTTAGCTATGAAGCTCCCCAGTATTGCACGGATTTATTTTTATTACCATGGGTTGAGTCCTGGTCTCTCTGGTTTTAATGACACTGTAACACATAAATCTTACAATGCAAGTGAAAAAAGCAGCCAATCAGGCCCTAGTTTGTCCCCTGCTCTTGCTCAGGACCTGGTGAACTTTCTAGACTTGGTTCTCTCAATGGGCTTCATTACATGGAGACCTCGCTTCTTTAGTCTTTTCTCCAAGCATTCTGCAACACCTAAGGGAATGGGGTTTGATAGGATACACCTCATCAGGGAAGCTCGAAAAATACAGGCATCTTCTTTAGTGTTTCTGCCTTTTTCTGTTCTTGTTGGTACCTCACTACTTACTGCATCAGAAGTTTCAGGGTGGGCTCAGCATTCTGTGTTTTCCCAAGCCTTCCTGGTGACTGGGGTGTGTCCTGAGGCTTGAGAAAACACTGGTGCAGAGCTTATGCCAGTGAGAGCCAGGCCTTGGGGGCAGCAGCCAGCCGAGCCCTGAAAGAGGAGTTGAGTCTGTGGGCTGTGTCCTTCCTGATCCACCAGAAATCTGTGCAGCAGACAAGCATCCTGGTAGGCACAGGACACACGATTTACATGCCACTCCCCTTGCCTTCTTCCTGATCCCATAAACCCGATTCAGTGCGTTGAGAGGTAAATGTTCTTGGGGAATATGCACAATGCCTGGCATATAGGAGGCAGGCCCTCAGTAAATGTGTTGTGAGGGAATTAATTAATAAATGACTTGCATCTGAATGCATGGAGGCTATGGATGGCAAGCTAGAGTGAATGAGGAGAAAGCACTCTTGCCACCTGAAGGTGGGCTTAGTTCTCAGCTCATCTGCAGTGCCTAGGATGGAGGGTGGGAGTGGGTGAAGGGGAAGGTCTTTGGATAGAAATTGGCTTATGTGGGCCGGGTGAGGTGGCTCACCCCTGTAATCCCAGCACTTTGGGAGGCTGAGGCAGGCAGATCACGAGGTCAGGAGATCGAGACCATCCTGGCTAACATGGGGAAACCCCGTCTCTACTAAAAAATACAAAAAATTAGCCAGGCATCGTGGCGGGCACCTCTAGTCCCAGCTGCTCGGGAGGCTGAGGCAGGAGAATGGCGTGAACCCAGGAGGCAGAGCTTG
The DNA here is from genome assembly GCF_008728515.1 of Papio anubis. Taxonomy (NCBI): domain Eukaryota; kingdom Metazoa; phylum Chordata; class Mammalia; order Primates; family Cercopithecidae; genus Papio; species Papio anubis. Next base: position 201,234,754 of record NC_044976.1, read on the forward strand.
CAGTGAGTCGAGATTGTGGCCACAGCACTCCAGCCTGGGTGACAGAGCAAGACTCCATCTCAAAAAAAAAAAAAAAAAGAAAAAGAAATTGGCTTATGTGAAAAATATCTATTAAGTATCCATTGTATATAACAGCACTTCTCAGACTTTAATGTACTGTGAATAACCTGGGTAGGTAATGGATTAAAATGCAGATTCTGATTAAGTAGGACTGGGGTGGGGTGGGAGACTCCATTTCTAATGATCTCCCAAATCATGTGCATACTGCAAGCCTGTGAGCCACACTTAGAGTAATAATGGCATATAAGAAATCAAAACAATGCCAGGTTTACGGCATACCGAATGCCGTCCTCAAGATCTGCATCTCAAGGAGTATGCAGTGCAGGAGGGGAAACTGGATAATACACAGTAAGAATAATAAAGCTATACATAATATGTCCCTTAAGATAAAGACAGACCAAGGCAGGTGGATCACGAGGTCAGGAGTTTGAGACTAGCCTGGCCAACACAGTGAAACCCCGTCTCTACTAAAAATACAAAAAATTAGCTGGACATAGTGGCAGGTGCCTGTAATCCCAGCTACTCGGGAGGCTGAGGCAGGAGAATCACTTGAACCCAGGAGGCAGAGGTTGCAATGAGCCGAGATCGCGCCATTGCACTCCAGTCTGGGCAAAAGTGTGAGACTCCATCTCAAAAAAAAAAAAAAAAAAAAAAAAATCGTAAAAAGAAAAGACAGACAAAGACAATCCCAAAAGGGGACAAATGACTTCTGCCAGAGCTCTTAGGGTGGGTGAAGAATCAGAGCAGTGGAGGAGGAGGCAGTTTAGAGGGGTCCTGAAGGATGGGTTTGATGCAGCAGGCAGGCATTCCAGCAAAGAGAAGAGGGAGAAAGGGACTTGCAACTGACTATGGTTTGAAATGGATCACAAAAGGGCTCAGTGCTTGGATTTGTCAGTGATCAGTAAATTATTATAAATTGATCACTAAGTCATTAGGAAAGTTTGGAAGACATAAAGGTAGAGAATTTGTTGTTATGAGATTTGTTCAAATAAGATTTGAATACAATTTCCTCTCATATAGTGTATTGAGGGTAACCTTAAACATTTTAGGAATTGTTGAGTTTTTTTTTTTTTTCAGTTTTTACTTGAATTTGCTCCTTTTTCTCTGTTAGGAGCAGCTGTGCAGCCCTGCTCTGTCTCGGGGAAAGGGGTCTGCCGGAATCTGAGAGGTTTGCCAGAAGAAACGAGAGGGTGACCTTATCTCCCTTGGTTTTTGTTGCTTTTTTTTTTTTTTTTCTCTTTTTTTCTTTCTAGTTTCACTGATAAAAATGACTTTGTGTTCCAAAGAAAGAAGCAGTTGGCACAGAATAGAGAGTTCCATGTTTTATTTCATCAAAGTGCTGGCAAATTTCCCCACTAATGCCTTGTGGGAAAACCTTCCCAGGCTCTAATTACATCTCTCCGTCACTAGGGAAGTAAAGTTAATATTTCCTTATATTCTTGCATAAGGTGGGAGGGCTTGGGAGAAAAGCAATAAGGCTTTTGATTAATAGTATTTGCATAATGTCCTTCTCCAAGAGCTTTCATTACGTTCATTGCATTAATGCCTGTCCCATGCTTATGGTCAGTTGAGGGGTAAGTTTGACACCTCAGGGTCCTGCAGAGACAGGAACCGTGGTCAGTACTGGAGATAAGGATTCCAGCTCTGACCTGGGTGGGGCAGAGGAAAGGTGGGCGTGGGCAACAAGTTTCCATGTGGTTACTGTTCTAGTTGTTCCTGCACCTGTTTGTGCCCCATGATATCCCCCTGGCTGCTCTTGTCCCATGTCCACCAGGGACCATGCTCACCTCCACTTCCGATGTGAGCAAGGAGAGATTGTGAAAAGGAAGGAACACAATTTTGGGAACCCAGCATTTCGGTGACTTATATCAATGTGACATATAGTGCAGCTGGCTTCACTCTGCTTCTTTAGAATTTCCTTCTTGGAGTAAAAGTAGCCAGCATTGTATTACTTTCTCTATCCTTTGTCTCAACTCATATCCATTATGACACAATTCTTATATAATAAGACACAATTCTAGTATAATAAACATTCTAGTATAATGACAGACATTGAAAGAAAAATGATGGCGGCCGAGGCCAAGCATAAAAACACTTTAGGGTGAGACCAGCTTTTGTCTAAATTACCATAATATCCCTTTTACTGAATTATGTCTTGAGCAAGATTTGTCTATCCTCAGTTACTCTTCAGTGATGGTGTGCAAATTTCCCAACCTGATACCACTTTCCTTCTCAGGGAACCTGCCTTACACCTCCCACAGGGTTTGGTGTCTCAGTGGCTTCCAGGAGCCTGGCAGTTAGAACCAGAATCCCTGCCACAGAACTGTTGATGTGAGTGAACACAGCACAACCCCAAAGATTTCCTTTTCTCTGCGTTTCATTCCAGTCTAGAAAGAAGAAAACAAGATTGAATAGAATCGGCCATTCTTATATCCTCAGGACTGCCAGGTCATTGGGAGGTGGATGCCGTTTGGGGACCCCTGGAACATAAATGCTTTTCTTGGCAGCCTGTGTCATTTTGCCTGCTGACTTAAAAAGTGGACTGCAGTTGAAATCTGCTCAGAGAGACAGGTCCAGCAAAACTGTCACTTTCTAATGTCTGCACAGAAAAAAAGCGAACATGACCACTGGTGCAATTTCCACTTGCAGCTCCCTTGAACAAGGCACTTCCCTCCCTCCCTGCACACCGGGACTTCGTATTGTTCTTGTTGGTGGTCTGTAGAGCTCTCCCTCCCTTTGCTGTGAGACCTGCTTGCAATATCACCTTGTCCTGGTATACTAACAAAATCTGTTGATTAAAACCCAAATCAACAGCACAAATCTCGAGTACGTGTCATGAGACTCGCTACATCCTTAGCACCTACGAAAAATGCCAACACTTAGACCTGCAAACACAAATGGGAGATGCTCAAAGTCACCATTGGCTATGATCTCTGCCCTTAATTTACAGAAGTGTAAATTCTCCTGCAAAAAAGAAAACAAGCTAAGATAGTGCAACCAAGTAAAAGAAATGCATTTTATGTTTCCTCTTTTTATGATATGTTTGTTTTATTAGATAGCTGCTGCTCTGGTGCCGATCATAATATCAAAAGACACAATCCTGAATGCTGTCATCCTGAATGTTGAAATCTCCCAAAATTAAATCCCTAAAACCCCAAATGCCTAAAGTCTAAATCCCTAAAGTCTAAAATCCCTAACATCTGCAATCCTGAAAAACCACAATCCTGAAAGATTAAAATCCCACATGCTGTAATTCTGAAAGCCAAATTCTGGGGAAAGGATTTAGTGAGTTTTTAGTTGCGTCATGTTAGTTACATCACGGTAGTTGGAACTATTACCTTTTTATTGTCTTTATTTGGAAATTGGATATGGTTTAAGAAGATGCATATAGGTGCCAAGCTGACAAGGGATGGACTTGTGGACTTAATTTTAAGTGTCAACTTGATTAGATTAAGGAATACCTTGAAACCTGGTAAAGCATTATTTTGGGTGTTTCTTTGAGGGTATTTCCACAGAGATTAGTGTGAGTCTGTGTGGACTAGGTAGGGAAGATCTGTGTTTAATGTTGGCAGGCACCATCCAATTGTCAAGGGTCCAGAGAAAACAAATGCAGAAGGCAAATTGGTCTCTCTCTGAGAACTGAGACACACTTTTTCCTGACTCCATGGACATCAGAAATCTGACTGCATGAAAGTGCATTATAACAACGTTGACTTTGTGCGTAAGCACTGTGCGTATACATAACAATGCTGGGATTTCCTCAACAGATGAAGAGATGTCTGGACACCTGCATTTGTGAAAAATAAGATTTATTGAGATCTCCGCTCTTTGGCCGCATATGACCCCCTTTGCAGGTCTGTTCCATGGTGAGCACTTTCCCATTCGTTGCCTGATTACATCACGTGATTACTGTGGGAGGAATTGTCACTATCATTGCTTTTCTTTTTTTTTTTTTTCTTTTTTTTTGAGACGGAGTCTCTGCCGCCCGGGCTGGAGTGCAGTGGCCGGATCTCAGCTCACTGCAAGCTCCGCCTCCCGGGTTCACGCCATTCTCCTGCCTCAGCCTCCCGAGTAGCTGGGACTACAGGCGCCCACCACCTCGCCCGGCTATATTTTTGTATTTTTTAGTAGAGACGGGGTTTCACTGTGTTAGCCAGGATGGTCTCGAGCTCCTGACCTCGTGATCCGCCCGTCTCGGCCTCCCAAAGTGCTGGGATTACAGGCTTGAGCCACCGCGCCCGGCCTCATTGCTTTTCAATTGCGGTCACAGAAGGTGCTGAGGGGGAGGCCCAGCTGTGTGCTCTGGCCACTCTACCAATATGCCTCCCATCCCTACTGGGTCTAGAGCATTTTGTATCCCACTGTGGAAGACTGAGCTTTGTAGACAGTTGAGGACAAAACTTAGCTAGGAAGTTTCTGACTTCTGGAAGCTCTTATTTACATGACAGTGAGGAAAGGAACAGATGAGTGCTCTACACTGGGAGGTAACAGGAAAATTTTCCACAATTTTATCTAAAAAATTAGTCTATTTTTATCAAAAAAACAAGTGCTAATTAGGAAATTAGCTCTTCTGTTAATCTTCAGCATTGTTCTCAGAAGAGCATAAGCTTGTATATCTGCTTCCTCTTAAGTAAAAACTTAAAAATTGGGAGATGGGCTGTACATTAAGACAAAAATACCACAGGAAGAGAATATGAACAAAATGTCATTTATTTAGTTTGGTTGCATTGTCTTAGCTTCTCTTCCTGTTTACAGGAGAATTTACAATTCTGTGGGTTAAAGGCAGAGATCATAGCCAATGGTGACTTTGAGCATTGCCCATTTGTGTTTGCAGGTCTGTGTTGGCATTTTTCATGGGTGCTAAGGGTGCATGCAGTGAGTCAAGCGACATCTACTTGAGATTTTAGCTTTTTGCACAGATGCAAAAGCTTATTGGCATCTGATGTACTTCCTTCTCATTCACAGCATAAAATGTGATTTCACGGTGATGCCTTTTCTCCTTGGTATTGCATCTGGGTACACACTCGGCTCTTTCTTAGGTCGTGGTGGGATTTCTTGGAACCCCTGCAGCTCTGGAGGTGGAAGTATAGTGGCATGAACATTCCTTCCTAACGGCCATGTCATGGTGTGTTTCTGTCCGGGAATGGGACCACGCTGCTTTGCCTTCCCTGCCCATGAGGACATCAGTCTGTCCTATAAGGATCACGTGGAATGTTGTCATGGTGCATTATTCATGATAAACTCTGACAGCTTCAAGGTTAGATGTGCTGCTGAATACAAAACACCAAGCCAAGCCAAAAGCATTTTTTTTCTCTCCTCTACCTCCTCTTCCCAAATGGTTCTTAGCTGAAACTTGTACATGCTTTCCTACTAGCTGAGCTGTAGCAGGAAGCTGTGCCAACAGTGGACACATCTTACTCATGTTTTATGCATCTGCCTGTGAGAATCTGTAAGAGACACAAGCTTTTCATGTTGTAGAATCTGGTTGATGAAGCAGTATGTGGTTCGGGAAGTCTCTCTTGCACTTCGAAGACTGATTTTGAAGCTGCTCTCAGGTTTTCTGTGCTTCTTCTGCCCTCTTAGAATGGCTAAGAGGCTGCCTGGGATCCCAGGTAGGTCTTGGCCCTAAGGCCTCAGCTGCTCCATAGAAGGTGGTCAGACAGGATGAGGCAGTGACTTTGATCATCTAGAGCCTCACACCTGTAATCCTAGCACTTTGGAAGGCTAAGGCAGGAGAATTGCTTGAGCCCAGGAGTTTGAGACCAGCCTCAGCAACACTGTGAGATCCCTTCTCTACAAAAAAATGACAAAAACAATTAGCTAAGCACAATGTCGTGCACTTGTGTTCCCAGCTACTCAGGAGGTGGAAGTGGGAACACTGTTTTAGCCTGGGAGGCTGAGGCTGCAGTGAGCTATGATTGTGCCACTGCACTCCACTCCTGCCTGGGTACAGAGCAAGACGCTGTCTCAAAATCAAACAAACAAACAAACAAACAATCAGAAAACTCAATAGAAATGAAAGGGATGTGCTAATGATCCGATGCAAATCCCCAAATTGACATGAACCTTCCCATTACAGCAATTTTAGGTCCAAACTGTCTCTGTATTTGATGCAAATGGTTGATTTACACTTAATAGGAAGTCTGCTTGGACTGCCGTGGCAAAGTACTACAGACTGTGTGGTTTAAACAATAGAAACTTATTGTCTCACTGTTCTGGAGGTTGGAATTCTACATCAAGTTGAGAGTAGGGTTGGTCTCTTCTGAGGTCTGTCTCTTTGGCTTGCAGACAGCTGTTTTCTCCTTGTGTCTTCACGCAGTCTTCCTTCTGTACACATTGGTGTCTGAATCTCTTTTGATAAGGGCACCAGTCATACTGGATTCGGATGCCTCCTTGTGACCTCACTGAAACTGAGTGGACCTCTTCAAAGGTCCTGTCTCCAAATACAATTAAATTCTGAGGTCCTGGGGGTTAGGATTCCAACATATGAATGTTGCAAAGGACACAATTTAGCCTGAAACAGGAGGCCTAAAGGGCTCAGGACAGGGCTAAATACTAAACACATTCAGGTATTTTTACAAAATTTGAATAATTTGGTTTGACTATCTGTGGTCATATGTAGACATTTGATTGAAACTTTTTTTTTAAAGCAGACTTTTTGACACTGTAAGTTGATTCTTCCCACAAGTGAACTTAGCTGGTTTTCACATTTTGTTTATCTCAGAGACTGGCTCTTAGGCCAGTATATCACGGTCACAAACAACCATCTACTGAATATTTGCCAGATCTACCATGCCATGGTGGACAAACTATGCATAAAAGAAACCCCCACGTTCAAGGAGTATACAGCCTGGTTGGAATAAAATATAAATAGTACAAATATGTGAAACTTCAGCTACCATTATAATTGATTTTTTTTTTTTTTTTTTGGAATTGATGTTTGTTTGTGTATGAGGACGTATTTCTTTTTTTCTTTTCTTTTTTTATTTTGAGACGGAGTCTTGCTCTGTTGCTCAGGCTGGAGTGCAGTGGCGCGATCTTGGCTCACTGCAAGCTCCACCTCCTGGGTTCATGCCATTCTCCTGCCTCAGCCTCCCAAGTAGCTGGGACTACAGGCGCATGCCACCATGACTGGCTAATTTTTTTTTTTTTCCAGTAGAGCCAGGATTTCACCATGTTAACCAGGATGGTCTCAGTCTCTTGACCTTGTGATCCACCTGTCTCGGCCTCCCAAAGTGCTGGGATTACAGGCATGAGCCACCGTGCCTGGCCATGAAGACATATTTCAATAGGCAGAGACACAAATTAACCTAGTACCAGCTGAAAAGAGGACTTATTATTTGGTGTGACCAGAGGTGGCAAGAGTGATCAGAACTAACAGTTCCTTCACTTTTTTCTCTGTATTGTGGCTTATTCTTTCAAACCCCTTGTTTCAGTTATCTATTGCTGCATGTGGTAGGCTGAATGATACCCACCCCTCTCCAAAGATATCCACATCCTACTCCTTGGAACCTATAAATGTTACCATATTTGGAAAAGGGGTTCTTCAGATGTGACTGAATTAGAGACCTTGATGAGGACATCATCCCAGATTATCTGAGGTGGGTCCTATATGACATCAGATCACGTCTGAGAGAGGCAGAGGGAGATCGGACCAACTGAAGAGGAGGTGGTGATGTAACCACAGAGGCAGAGATTGGAGTGGTGGCCCCAAGCTAAGGAATTCCAGCAGCTGCTGGAAGAGACAAGGACAGGATTTTCCCCAAGAATATTGGGAGGGAATACAGTCCGTCAATACCTTGATATTAGCTCAGTAAAACTGATTTCAGACTTCTGGCTTCTGAAACCGTGAGAGAATACATTTATGTTGTTTTAAGCCTGTAAGTTTGTGGTAATTAGTTACAGCAGCCACATCCAACTTATATACGGCATAACCACCACAAAACTTAAAACAGTGTCAAAGAGTTATGCTAGCAAAATGGTAGAGTTTGTAGCTCCAACTTTGTTTCCCCACAGAAACATCAAAAAACGAACAGAAACCATTAGAGCCAATATGGTCAGAACTCTGGAAAATAGGCAAAGGTTTACAGCAACCAAACAAACACTGAATAAAGAAAAAGGCCTCTTGAAAATGGTAGGAAACTTTGTAGCATTTTTATTTGCTCATGTCCCAACCTTCTCTCTAGCAAGACAGTTCTCTTGATGATGACAGCCTTCATTCCCAGTGTAGGACCCTGGTCCCTGATTACAGAGGGACTAGAGAAGACCTTACTTATTGTGGATATCTGTTGTAACCTGTCTGGGGGCTACCTTAAGGACTGACATAGGCATGTATCTCTGTTTAACCTAACTCAGAACATAGGCTAGAAAAATGGCAGGCATTGCTTGCAAATGCTCAAAGTGAACTAACAAACTGCAAAAACCTGGGGCAAAAGATTACTGGTTGAGGTGTACAATAAGCCATCTAAAGTCCAGGTGCAAAAGCTGGGAGAGAGTCTGTGGGAAATTGGGACATTCAAAAGCACCATGTATTACAGGAAAATGTAGAAAGCCATGCGTATATTTGGGGTAAGATGCATGCTAAGAAAATAGGAGAGAAGACCCTAAGCTTTCACTTCAGACTGATCCTTGAGTTAGGTGTAAGGTTGGGTAAGTATTTTAGGAGTTCCCCAGCACAGAGCCAATCTGCAAAGACTGAGAAAGGAAGTTTGGAAAAGTACCTACAAATGGACTATTACAGCCATCAAAAATAAACACCAGCAAACCCTGGGGAAGGGTGAGAGTCTGATAGTCAGAGTTTACATTATAATATTTAAGTGCCCAATGTTCAACAAAATATCACAAGGCATACAAAGAAATGAGAACACATGGCCCATTCAAAGAGGCAAAATAAGTGGACAGAAACTATCCCTGAGAAAGCCCAGACATCAAATTTATTAGACAAATACTTTAAAATGATTGTCTTGATGTCCAAAGAACTAAAAGAAAACACGGACAAAGAACTAAAGGAAACCAGAAAGACAATGTATGGACAAAATGAGAAGATAAATAAAATGACAGAAATTATAAAAATGGATCAAACAGAAATTCTGAAGCTGAAAACTGAAAACTTAAATGAAGAATTTACTAGAGGGTTTGACAGAAGATTTGAGCAGGCAGAACAAAGAATCAGTGAATTTGAAGATACTACAATGGAAATTATTGAGTTTAAAGAGCAGAAAGCAAAAAGAATGAAGAGAAGTAAAGAGAACTGAAGGGACTGTAGGACATCATGAAGCAGTTATATATACATGTATATACACATGTATACATACACATATATGTATATATGTGTATACACACATGTATATGTATATATGTGTGTATACACACACACACACACACACACACACGTGTATATATGAGAGAGAAAGGGCCAGAAAGAATATCTGAAGAAATAATGGCTGAAGACCACTTTCTAAATTTGTTGAAAGACATGAATCTACAAATTCAAGAGCTCAATGGACTATAAACTCAAAGAGATTATATGAAAACACATTATAATTAAACTGTCAAAAGCCAAAGACATAAAGAATCTTGAAAGTAGCGAGAAGGAAACAATTTGCCACATACAAGAGATCCTCAATACGTTAACAGCAATTTTCTCATCAGTAATCATAGAGGCCAGAAGGCAATTGGATGGCATGTTTAAAGTGTGGAAAGAGGGGGCAAGGGAAGGGAGAGCATTAGGACAAATGTCTAATGCATGTGGGGCTTAAAACCTAGATAGGTGCAGCAAACCACCATGGCACATGTATACCTATGTAACAAATCTGCATGTTCTGCACATGTATCCCAGAACTTAAAGTAAAATTAAAAAAAATAAAGTGTGGAAATTCTATACTCAGCAAAATTCTTCTTCAAAAATGGAGGGGGAAATTAAGACATTCTCAGATTTTAAAAAGAGCTGAGGAAGTTTATTAGCACTAGACCTGCTCTTCAAGAAATACTAGAGGGAGTCCTACAGGTTGAAATGGAAGGACACTAGATAGCAGCTTATATGAAGAAATATGAGATCTCAGTAAAGGTAAATATATTGATAAATATAAAAGCCAGCATTGTTGTATTTTTGATTTATAGCTTCACTTTTTATTTTTTTCGTGATTTGAAAGACAACTACACAACATTTATTATTTATAAAGTCACAAATCTATGTTACTGGGCACACAGGGTAAAAAGATGGAATTTGTGACAATAATAATGTAAGGAAGGGTGGAACTGTATAAGAGCAGAGATTTTATATGCTATTGAAGTTGGTATCAGTTAAAATTAGATTGTTATAACTTTAAGAATGTAAATGTAATCCCTATGGCAACCACAAATAAAATATGCACAAAAGGAAACGAGAAGGGAAATAAAATGGCTTAATACTAAAAAAGTCAACTAAACACAAAACAAGGCAGTAATGGAGGAAATGAGGGACAAAAAATGTGTATGGTATGTGGAAAATAAATAACAAAACGGCAGAACTAAGTTCTTCTCTATCAGTAATTACTTTATTATTATTATTCATTAATTTTTAAGAGCCAAGGCTGGGCGTGGTGGCTCACGCCTGTAATTCCAGCACTTTGGGAGATTGAGGCAGGCAGATCACCTGAGGCCAGGAGTTTGAGACCAGCCTGGCCAACATGGTGAAATCCCGTCTCTACAAAAATACAAAAATTAGCTAGGTGTGGTGGTGGGCGCCTGTACTTGGGAAGCTGAGGCAGGAGAATCGCTTGAACCTGGGAGGCGGAGGTTGCAACTGAGATTGTGCCATTGCACTCTAGCCGGGGCAATAGATTGTCTCCAAAAAAAAAAAAAAAAAAAAAAAAAGAGAGAGAGAGAGAAAGAGAGAGGGAGACAAGAGCCTCAGTCTGTTACTCAGGCTGGAGTGCAGTGGCATGTTCATAGCTCACTGTAGCCTTGAACTCCTGGGCTCAAGCAATCCTCTCACCTAAGCATTCTAAGTAGCTGGGACTACAGGCACACACCACTGTGCCTGGCTTTTTTTTTTTTTTTCCTGTAAGTTATTGGGGTAGGTGGTATTTGGTTACCTGAGTAAGTTCTTTAGTGGTGATTTGTGAGATTTTGGTGCACCCATCACCCGAGCAGTATACACTGCACCATATTTGTAGTCTTTTATCCCTCACCCACCTCTCACTCTTCCCCTCAAGTCCCCAAAGTCCACTGTATCATTCTTATGCCTTTGCGTCCTCATAGCTTAGCTATCAGTGAGAACATATGATGCTTGGTTTTCCATTCCTGAGTTACTTCACTTAGAATAATAGTCTCCAATCTCATCCAGGTCACTGCAAATGCTGTTAATTCATTTCTTTTAATGACTGCATAGTATTCCATTGTGTGTGTGTGTGTATGAGTTTCTTTATCCACTCACTGATTGATGGGCATTTGGGTTGGTTCCACGATTTTGCTATTGTGAATTGTGAATTGTGCCACTATAAACATGTGTGTGCAAGTATCTATTTTGAATAATGACTTCTTTTCCTTTGGGTAGATACCCAGTAGTGGGATTGCTGGATCAAATGGTAGTTGTACTTTTAATTCTTTAAGGAATTGCCACACTGTTTTCCACAGTGGCTGTAATAGTTTACATTCCCACCAGCAGTGTAGAAGTGTTCCCTGTTTACCGTATCCATGCCAACATCTACTATTGTTTTTTTATTTTTTTGATTATGGCCATTCTTGCAAGAGTAAGGTGGTATCACACTGTGGTTTTGATTCGCATTTCTCTGATCATTAGTGATGTTGAACATTTTTCCTATGTTTCTTGGTCATTTATATATCTTCTTTTGAGACTTGTCTATTCATGTCCTTAGCTCACTTTTTGATGGGATTGTTCGTTTTTTTCTTACTGATTTGTTTGAGTTTGTTGTAGATTCTGTTTATTAATCCTTTTCAGGTGCATAGATTATGGAGATTTTTCCCACTCTGTGGGTTCTGTTTACTCTGCTGACTGTTCCTTTTGCCATGCAAAAGCTCTTTAGTTTAATTAGGTCCCAGCTATTCATCTTTGTTTTTATTGCATTTGCTTTTGGGTTCTTGGTCATGAAATCCTTGCCTAACCAATGTCTAGAAGGGTTTTTCCAATATTATCTTCTAAAATTTTTATAGTTTCAGGTCTTAGGTTTAAGTCCTTAATCCATCTTGAGTTGAATTTTGTATAAGGTGAGAGATGAGGATCCAGTTTCATTCTCCTACATGTGGCTGGCCAATTATCCCAGCACCATTTGTTGAATAGGGTGCCCTTACCCACTTTATGTTTTTGTTTACTTTGTCGAAGATCAGCTGGCTGTAAGCATTGGGGTTTATTTCTGATTTCTCTTTTCTATTCCATTGGTCTATGTGCCTATTTTTATACCAGTACCATGCTGTTTTGGGGACTATGGCCTTATAGTATATTTTGAAATCAGGTAATGTGATGCCTCCAGATTTGTTCTTCTTCTTTAGTCTTGCTTTGGCTATGTGGGCTCTTTCTTATGGAACATACGAATTTTAGAATTGTTTTTTTCAAATTCTGTGACAAATGATGGTGGTATTTTGATGGGGATTGTGTTGAATTTGTAGATTGCTTTGGGCAGTATGGTCATTTTCATAATATTGATTCTTCCCATCCATGAGCATGGGATGTGTTTCCACTTGTTTGTGTCATCTATGAATTCTTTCAGCAGTGTTTTGTAGTTTTCCTTGTAGAGGTATTTTGATTCCTTGGTTAGGCTAGATAAAATGGATAAAATAGGATTTTTTATCCTGACTCAAGAAGAAATAGAAAATCTTGAAATAAAGAGATGGTGTGAATAATTATCTAAACTGACTCAAGAAGAAATAGAAAATCTTGAAATAAAGAGATGAAGTGAATAATCAAAAATCTTCAATATAGAGAAGTCCATGATCAGGTGGCTTCACTGGTTAATTCTAGCAAGAATTTATGAATAATTTAAACCAATTTTTCTCAAGCTCTTCTGAAATGTAGAAGAGAAGGGAAGACTTCATAACTCATTCTGAGGTCAACATTATCCTGATATCAAACAGATGCAGATATCACAAGAAAGAAAATTATAGACCAGTATCCCTTATAAATACAGTTGCAAAAATCCTCAGCAAAATACTAGCAAGTGAATCCAACAGCACATTAAAAGGATTATACACCACAACCAAGTGGAATTTATGACCACGTAGAATTTATCCTAGGAATTCAAGGGTGCTTCAACATAAGAAAATTACACGACATTAATAGAATGAAGGAAACACACACACACACACACACACACACACACGCTCATCTCAGTTGATGCAGAAAAGATATTTGACAGAATCTAACACCTTTTCATGATAAAAAATCTGTTAAAACTAGGAATAATATGGGGCTTCCTCAACATGATAAAAAAAATTTATGAAAATTGATAGTTAACATCGAACTTCTCAAGATCAGGAAAAAGATGAGATGCCTCCTTTCACTGTTGTTATTCAACATTGCTCTGCAAGTTATAGTCAGAGCAAAATAGATAAAAGGCATCATAATAGAAAGGAACAAGTAAAATTATCTCTATTTGCAGTTGACATTATCCTATATGTAGAAAACCTTAAAGAATCCACAAGAAAGCTGCTAGAGCTAATGAACAAATTCTATGAAGTTTTAGGTGTGAAAGTCAGTCATGTTTTTATCTACCTAGAATGAACAATCCCCAATGGAAAATAAGAAATAATTCTATTTATAATAGCATTTAAAATAATAAAATACTTGGAAATAAATATAACCAAAGAAGTGAAAGACTTTTACATTAAAACATGTAAAATATATTTTACCTTGAAACATGTAAATAGAGTTTACATTGAAAAATGTAAAATATCCCAGAAATACACCCATATATCTGTGGCCAATTGATTTTTGACAAGGGGTGCCATGTATGTTCAATGGGGGAAAATAGTTCTTTCAACAGGTGGTGCTGGGGCAACTGGATTTTCACATCCAAAGAATGAAGTTGGACTCCTGTCTCACACCTTACACAAAGTTTAACTCCAAATTGTGCAATGATTGTGGACAAAAGTTTGGTGGTTCTTCAAAAAGCTAAACATAGAATCACCATATGATTCAGCAATTCTACTCACAGGTATGTATGAAACAGAGACAGAGAGAAAGAGACAGAGATGGGGGAGAGAGACAGAAAGAAGAGAGAGAAACAGAGGAGAGAGAAAGAGATAGGAGAGAGAGAAAGAGACAAGGAGAGACAGAGAAGAGAGACAGAAAGAGAGAGACACAGGGATTGAGAGAGAGAGAAAGATATAGGGAGAGAGACAGAGAGACAGAAAGAGACAGGGGAGTCTCTCACACACACACGCATGTGCGCACACACAGTATCCTGGAGGAAGCTCTATCATCTTTTATGAATCTATCTTAAGAAATTATGTTGTTACTTCCACCACATGGATTCATTTGAAACAAGTCATCAAAGTTGTCCCATCTTCAAGGGGAGAAGATTTAGACCATTTTTTTTAATGTCAAAGAACTTGTGGGCATATTTTAAAATGATCACACCACTTTATTCCATGTGGCAATTGAAGACTTTTGAATTAACAACACCATGACTAGAGAAGAAGAAAAAGAGACTTCCCCTCTTGGATCCAGTATGAAAACCTTCAGGAAAGGATTGGGTTAGGTGCTGACTCCTTGGACCAATGACTATAACCAAAGGGATGAGGTACTGTAATTAGCCAAGCCTGGTTACCTGTCTGTCTCTGTGATGAGGTGGGTACATCTATTAGGAGAAGATGGGGGAACTGGTGCAGTGCAGATAAAAATTGTAGCTAGTATGCTCATTGCCTAGTGAAACCTGCACATATGAAGCAATTAGGAATGATTGAGAGCAGCATATGAATTTAAAAATGAGGGATGTTAAAAATACATAAAGAAGATTAAAATGAAAACACTCCTTACAGAGTTCGTTCATTTGGTCAATACAGTCATTTCTGTCCCAAAACCTGGTCTTATATGTTAGCTTGAAGTTGCCTCTTGCAACAGATTTTCCAGACTTTAGTCTGATGTTTACTGGGAAGCAAAGTAACCTTTGATTGTGTCTGACTGTGGCTGTCTTTCGGGGAGCTTTATGTGCTGGGCTCAGGAAAAGTTCAACCCATCAATAGGTTATCACGTGTATACTCTGGGACTGATTGGACCACATTTTCTCACTGAATTGACTGATTGATGAATTCAGTTGGCAGAATTAACTCTTCTATGTCTACTTGAATTGCCAGTTAGAAATAATTAACTCTTAATCAGCTTGGGCTAGTCAGTACTAAAAGCACCTTCATGAGCTGTGAAAATTTTAATGCATTTATTTACATATTTAGTTTTAAATTTTAGTATATTGTTAGTTGAGGTATAGTTTCCAAACAAAGAGCTGTGAAATGTTTAGTCACTGTCTCTGTACCTCTGGATGAGGACAGCTCAGCTGGGAATGGAGGGGGACTGGGTGAGGAGACCAGAATGTCAGTGTGCCCACGCAGCACACTTGTGTTTTGTCTTCTGTCCTTGAGTGCTGGTTTGTTCCTGGATAAACTAGGCATAATAATACCTACCCTGCTTTGTGGGTGGAAGGTTAAATGTGATAATGATGTGTGTGAGATGCCTGCACAGTGCCTGGAGGTATTGAAGAATTATTTGCTCCCTTTTCTTTTTCTTCCTACCCCTTACCCCCTACCCCCGGGTGCTACATGTTAGAAAACACTGTGTAAAGTGTGGATGCTTCTGAAAAATCTCCCTGCCAGCAGTTAGCGCCAATAGCATGCAGAAAATAAGATGGAATGATTTGGCTTCTTCTCTGTTTAGCAATAAGAAGCTTATTTGCACATAGCCTGATTTCTTTCAATCTGAAAAAAAAAAAAATGGAAACGAAGTAAAGCAATATATATTAAAACATGCAAATTATAATGTAGCATTTAAAGCTTGACTACTCTTCACATCTTCGTGTGGCACACTATTTTTTTTCCTCTGCAGTCTAAATTTCATGACCTTGAATCTCTCGTTTTCTGCCTGATGCTTTGTTGCATGACATTGGGTGACATTGAACAAATGAAACTGAAACCCTGCTTGGGCTTTGAAAGAACTGGCAATCCTGCTTTTGAGAGTGGAAGGAAAAAAAATGGAAAGGGGAAGGAGGAAAATGGAACATATATGGAATACTAAAGGCAAGACTGAAGAAAGAGAGATTGAAAGGTTTCTGTCTTCTGATTATGTTTCTGTGGGTATCTGCTGTTTTGTGGCCTTCACCCTCATGGGCAGAGAAGGCTAAGGTACAATTCTCAGGTAACTAGTTAATCTTTCCATTTAAAATGGTCATTTACAAACATGGAGTCCATTTCCTCTGCATAATGGCAATGAGATGGCACCTGTGCTCCTTCGAGGAACTCCTTGCTCTGGGTGATAGACTGGACAGCTAATTTGTTTTTATAAACTGTCCGGGCACTTAATTAAATGTTGCATCCTGTCTAATAAAAAAATCAACATCAAATCCACCAGCAACATGTTCTGGATGGCGGAGAGGCACGCCAGAAGAAAATCTGGAGTGGCAGTTCCTTCCAGATTTAGCAAGCTCTGCAGCTTGTCTTTGGCTGTTCTCTCATCCTGTTGCTTGGCCCAGCTCCTATTCCCAAGTCAACGAGGACATCAAAGCATGGTGTGAATGCATCAGCAGCTCTAGAGGCCCTGTCTTTGGGAGATGAATTGTGGCCCATTAAAAAAAAAAAGTTCTCTAGGGAAATTTGAGTAAGTTTCCTGCAAGTCTGGGAAATAAAACCTTTATGGTATATAAATATTTGAAAATTTATCAAGGTCTTCAGTTGGAGGAAGGCAGGCCTTGGCAGGACCAAAGGGCATCTCACAAGTGGGTAGAAAGTTATAGGAGGAATTGTTCTTTTCTGCTTTGGTGTTGGTAGTGGTAGTTGGGGATCTCTAGGCTGATTGTGTATGATCTGGAGTCTGGAGCCTTACTGCAGTTTGAACTGGTCAGAAAAGCCAAGGCCTGCCTCCTTTGCTGACTCTGTCTCACTGAGCCATAAGCATGGGGTTCTGCATTGGCCATTTCAGTCTTGCTTGTCGATGAGGAAAGGTAGATCAAGTGGGTCAAGGTGGCAAGGGCTGTATATTCAGAGTAGGGACTTAGTGGAATTGGAAAATAAGCAGCAGTGAAGAAGAGAGATCACCCCAGTGATCTTCTCATTCCCAGAAGTCTCCAGGTCCCATAGACTGAGCACCATTCAGTAATTCTATGTGTTGTATGAACGATTCCGACAATTCCATGACCTGCTTACTTCATTTGCCTGCTTGTCATAGTGTGAGAATTGTTTTCATTGTCCATTTGTTTCCTGACAGTCAAATCTCTTAATTAATAAGAAAAAAGACTTGAATTCATGGCACCATTTTATTTCCCAGTACTATTATATAGAATATCCAACCTAAGATCTAAAGACGTTTTTTCCCACCATCCCTCTAGAAGTTCCCGATCTTTGTTACATCTCAGCCCAGCTCCTCTCGCTATATCCCCTATTACAATGAATGGCAAGTCAAGCAAAATAAAGCCTAGGGGTCATTGTGGACTTTCAGCTCTCCTGGGACATGAGCCACTACACCTTTTCAATCTTATCTCCTAAGTATCTCTTCCTTCTGTGCTTTGATCTCATAAGTTTTGTCTGGACACACGCACTCACCTCTTATTGGGTCATTGGTTTCTATTTTCATCCCCCTGCAAATCATCCTTCGATCACCCTTCAATCCCTCTCCAGTCATCCTTCATGTTGTAACCAGTCTTCTTTCTAAAACTCATTTACGATTGCTTTTCTACTTCATCTCTCTGTCTGACTAATGTCACTGTCAGGACAAATGTTAAATATTGCCTGACATAAACAGCTTCTTGCCCTGGCCCTTGCTTAGCTTTCTAACTTCATTTCTTGCCATTCCTTCCCCACTTCAAGCAAATTTCTTTCTCTCTCTCTCTCTCTCTTTTTTTTTTTAAATTTGAGATGGAGTTTTGCTCTTGTTGCCCAGGCTGGAGTGCAATGGTGCAATCTCAGCTCATCGCAACCTCCGTCTCCCGGGTTCAAGCGATTATCCTACCTCAGCCTCCCGAGCAGCTGGGATTACAGGCATGTGCCACCACACCCGGCTAATTTTGTATTTTTAGTAGAGATGGGGTTTCTCTGTGTTGGCCAGGCTGGTATTGAACTACTGACCTCAGGTGATCCACCCGCCTTGGCCTCCCAAAGTGCTGGGATCACAGGCGTGAGCCACCATGCCTGGCCACAACTTTCTCTTTAGTCCCTCAGTAGTTTCCAAAGGCTAACTGTTCCTGAAGTACTGCCTTGTCCACTGTTTAGTACCTCTGCCTGCACTTACCACCTCCTTTTCCTACTAGGTCATCCAGACTTGGTTTCTGGTTGGTCATGGTGTGGCTCATGCCACAGTCCTAGCTTTGTAGAAGACTGAGGTGGCAGGACTTGAGGCCGGGAGTTCTAGACCAGTCTGGGCAAATAGCGGGGCCCCATGTCTACAAAAAATTAGCTAGACATGGTTCTGTGCACCTATAGTCCCAAACGTGGGAGGCTGAGACTGGAGGATTGTTTAAGCCCAGGAGGTCGAGGCTGCAGTGAGCTATGATCATACCACTGCACTCCAGCCTGGGTGACAGAGCAAGACCCTGTCTCTAAAAAACAAAAAAGACTTGGTTTCAGTTCTCCTTCCTTTGAGTGGTTGGTATATTTCTCTATCCTCATACATATTGTATTTTAGTATAGCTATTGGCTGTCCTCTTGGCCAAACTGTAAGCCTCCTGGGGAAAGAAAGAGACCCTATCTCATTTTTACTTTTTATCCCCAGCACTTAGCATAGTGCCTGGTCAAAGTAGCCTCTCAAGAAGTGGTTGTTGGATGAACAAGTGAATTCATCTTATTATCTCTTATCATCTTATTATCACTGTTACGTTATTAATAGCTGACAATTCTACTAACAATAGAATTATAAAGTATTAGCACTTTTCAGGTCAACCTCATTAAAAACCTGACCTCAAAGTTTAATTCTGCCATTTGCCAGCTGTATAAGCTTGGACAAATTACTCTTCCTAAGCTTTATTTTTTCTATCTATAAAATGGGATAATAGGGTTGTTTGGAGAATTAAATAAGATGGTGCAAGCTAAATATTTGGGTTATATATCATTCAGAGTGAATGTTTGTTAAATTACACTCACCAGTAAAATGTTTAGATATTTTAGATCTGTTAGAGGTAGACTTTTTAATCTCTTTGGGTTTTTGTGTTCAAATTTATTTGTGAATTGAATATTTTCTTAGATAATCATTTTCTTAGATAACCTTAGCACAGCTAATTTCATGCCTGTTGAGAGTAAAGAGAAACCAGAAAGCTCACAGCAGAGGGACTTTTTCATATTTCACAGTAGACAAACAAAGTTATTTTCCGTCACAGCCATGTATTGGGCGGAATGACCTTTAGTAGCTGATGACAGCGATGCAGCAGAAGGGACAGTTTTCCACTTGACCTTTATACGATGTGCCAGCTTGTCTCATAACACAAAATAAGTTGCAATTGACAGGCTTGGTAGAACACTAACCTGACAGGAGACAGACACTGAAGCAGCCCTTGTTTGCTACAGAGCGTGGCAACTTCCGTATACCCAACGGTGACTTAGAGATGACTACTTCCTAAGTCACTGCCAGAACATTTAGCGTAATTAGTTCCTCTGGGAGTTTATTGTGAAGTGAGATTTGCTCATAATGAATTTTCATTGCCAAGGTCTTGGTTACTCGCATCTATCCCACTATAGTCTTTTGACTTTTCTCTTTGTTAGCTCTCTTCCTCTCCTCTTTGCTCTTCGCTTTTACCACAGGATGTTTTCTTCTTTTCTCTTTTTAATTTTTTTTTTTGTTTAAGACAGGGTCTCACTTTGTTGTCCAGGCTGGGGTACAGTGGCGTGATCATAGCTCACTGCTGCCTCAAATTCCTGGGCTCAGGTGATCCTCCTGCCTCAGCCTCTCAAGTAGCTGGGATTACAGGTGCATGCCACCACACTTGGTTAATTTAAAAATTTTTTTTGTAAAGACAAGGTCTCACTATGTTGCATGGGCTGGTCTTGAATGCCTGGCCTCAAGCGATCCTCCCACTTTGGCCTCTCAAAGTGCTGGGATTACAGGTGTGAGCCACCGCACTTGGCCTCTTCTCAGCTTTTCTAATGCATCATTTTTGCCGTTCCCTAAACTTGACTACTTTTAGTTTTCTACTATTGGGTGATTTTTTTCCCTTGGGGCTTTTCTGCATGAGGGCTAAAATGTGAAGTTCATAAGTTTCTTCCTTCTCCCAGATAGTCACAGGGCAGAAGTGGTTCTGAGCAGCAGGCAGGAAACATATTGTCGTATCGTTTACAGATTTGTTGGAGGAAGTTGCTACCAGTCACCTCAGGCTGCACACCTAGTTCTGACATCGACTGCATTAATAACCACAGGTAATTTACTTTACTTCTGCAGGAAGTCGCTGGAAGGGTTATATTTTCATTTGGGGTGAACAGCAAGCAACTGTGGGTATGGATCGTGAAAATTGACAATGGAAAATGGGCATGCCATTCTGGTACTTTTCCCAGCTTTTTTTCCAGAGCCAGGTCTGTCCTGATGTGAGAAATGATGTCCTCATCTGCCAAATGAGTACAATAACATTAGCTCTACCTACCTCACTGGGCTGATGAGAGAAACAGAGGAAATGATACATATAAAAACTATGCTGATTGAAAGGAGCTATGTCAACATATTAACTCAGGCTGTCCCTGGTTGAAGTATTGTGGATAATGTTATCTGCTTTTTATTCTTTTCCACACTACAGATGGGAAAAAAAAGAAAAAAAGTTTTTAGGAGAGAAAATTAGAAGAAAATATTTAAAAATATTCTCTGAAAGTTAGAATTTAATAAAATCCTTAGTACCACAGTTGAGGATTTGGCTTCATGTTCAAGCAAGTGGAATCTATTGAGACATTTGATGCATATTTATGAAATCAGAAATATCAAAACTGTGTCAAAAGATAGCAATCTTTTTTATTTTTCTTAAAGACCTTTATACAATGAAATGTTCATTTATGGACTTCAAAGCAACAGAAACTTAAGTAAACCTACAGGATATTTACAGCTCTTCAACATTTTTGGATCCATGTATTCTCTTCAGAACACCAGAAGGCTGTGCTTTTCAAACTGTGTTCTGAGGAGCCTCAGAGAGGCCTTAGGGAAGGCTGAAAGGGAAGCTTCATCTAGGGTACTTCTCGGGTTTCTATCTGTTATTAGTCCAGTAAGATTTCATCTCAAAAAAGGGCCTCTAAGGTAAAAAAAAAAAAAAAAAAAGAGAGAGAGAGAAAGAAAGAAAGAAAAAAAAAGAAAACAAACACAATTAAAAAAAAAAAAAAACAAGAAATTTTTTTTAATTTTTTTTTTATTATTATACTCTTTAAGTTCGTAGGGTACATGTGCATAATCGCAGGTTTGTTACATATGTATACTTGTGCCATGTTGTGTACTGCACCCATCAACTCGTTAGCACCCATCAACTCTCACATCCACATCAGGTATAACTCCCCAACAATCCCTCCGCCTTCCCCATAATAGGCCCTGGTGTGTGATGTCTCTTCCCCGAGTCCAAGTGATTCATTGTTCAGTTCCCACCGCAGAGTGAGAGAACATGTGTTTGAGCATTTTCTGATCTTGTGATAGTTTGCTGAGAATGATGGTTTCCAGCTGCATCCATGTCCCTACAAAGGACGCAAACTCATCCTTTTTATGGCTGCATAGTATTCCATGGTGTATATGTGCCACATTTTCTTAATCCAGTCTGTCACTGATGGACATTTGGGTTGATCCCAAGTCTTTGCTGTTATGAATAGTGCCGCAATAAACATAATGGTGCATGTGTCTTTATAGCAGCATGATTTATAACTTTGGGCATATACCTGCAATGGGATGGTTATAGGTCATATGGGTAATTTCTAGTTCTAGATCCTGAGGAATCGCCATACTGTTTTCCATAATGGTTGAACTAGTTTACAATCCCACCAACAGTGTAAAAGCCGCTCCTGCATCTCCACACATCCTCTCCAGCACCTGTTGTTTCCTTGACTTTTTAGCTTATCTGGCTCCAACTGGTGTGAGATGGTATCTCATTGTGGTTTTGATTTGCATTTCTGATGAACCAGTGAGATGATGAGCATTTTTCATGTGTCTGTTGGCTGTATGAATGTCTTTGAGAAATGTCTGTTCATATCCTTTGCCCACTTTTTGATGGGGTTGTTTGTTTTTTCTTGTAAATTTGTTTGAGTTCTTTGCAGGTTCTGGATATTACGCTCTTTGTCTGATGAGTAGACTGCAAAAATTTTCCCATTCTGTAGGTTGCCTGTTCACTTGATGGTAGTTTCAACAAAATTTTAAAAGCACTTTCTTAGCTGGGCTGTGGTTTCATGCTCGAATCCACACTGAGGCGGTGGATCATGAGAGGCCAGGAGATCGGTGACCATCCTGGCTACATGGTGAAACCCCACTTACTGAAACACAAAAATTAGCTGGGCATGGTGGCGTGGCGCCTGTAGTCCCAGCTGGCCTGGTGGGAGGGGCTGAGGCAGGAGAATGGCTGCTGAACCTGGGAGCGGAGCTGGGTATGAGCCGGGAGATCGCAAGCCACTGCACTCCAGCCTGGGCGACAGAGCTTGTGACCCATCTCAAAAAAAAAAAAAAAAAAAAAAAAAGCAGTGCCTTAAGGACTTTCAAAAATGATATCTCAGATATTTGGAAACTATTTGTTGAGAGAAAGGAAGAGATTCCTCCCAAATCCGGGATTCTTTTTCATGTTTGATAGAAGCTTGACTTTTGAGTAAAAAACACAGTATGCTAGAGGTGCTTAACCTGGAATGACCATAGTATTTGATACAAACAGGGTTCTGTAGAATGCGGACAGCTCTGCCTGGACTGCTCTATGAAATAGATCTTTCTACTTATCCACACCGGAACAAGTGTCTCCAGCGTAAACATCGCAGTGCTTCAAACACTGTTAGTCCCGGCCAAGGATGTTATTCTGTGTCCATTCCACTCAGAAGTATTCATTTTCTTCTTGGCAGCTGGAACCAATTGCTTTGGATCCACCATGGAAGCCTCAACATCCTGAACCAAACTCCTATTAATAAAACTTCCCAAATTTAAACAAAGCAAGACAGATATCCATACAGCATAGATCATGACTTCTTTAGACATCGTGAAAAGTAAAAGAGGACCCGTGTGGAAGACTATGCTCATTTATGATCAGGGTAGCATCATGCTTCTCTCCCTTTTAAAATTATTTCAGGGTAGCAGCTGTTCGGATGCTGGCCATGGGCTTGAAAAAAATCAAATGGACATTTCTGCCCACTGTACCATTTCTCCCACGCGTTTCCCAGTCCACTGTCATGGCATGAAAAAACCGCTATTGTTCTGTGTTGGAGCAGTTAGATTTTTGTAGGAGGGGGAAAAAACTACCCAAAAGCAAATGGAAAAATATGCTATGATTAATGTCAGTTATGGGAATTAAACTTCAGGGGACTTTAGGATCATTATGAAGGAATCATTTTCCCCTTGGTGGCAATATGTACTGCAGTTTCCCCTTGATATCCATGGGGGATTAATTCCAGGACGCCTGTGGATATCAAAATCCACATGTACTCAAGTCTTGTTTTCAGTGGATATGAAAAGTCAGCCCTCCATATCTGCAGGTTTTATATTTGGCGAATGCTGTATGTTTTATCCATGTTGGATTAAGGATCTGGAACCCCCGATACAGACTGTATTTATTGAAAAAAGGTCTGCCTATGAGTGGACTCGCATGTTAAATCCCGTGGTGTTCAAGGGTCAACTGTAACTGCAGGCAGAACATCTGGGCAGGAAGCTCCTGCAGGAAGACCTGTAAACTCAGGTCTGTAGAATGGCAACAGTCTTCTTCCCTTGCTTCCAGAATTGTTGCTGAGATCAGGTGCACTGGCGATGGCCTTACTCTGTACAGAACTTATTTCTGGTCTGGTTTAAGTGAGCGTTGTTCTTTCTTTGCAGTCCCGTGGTTATATCAAAGGTTACATTTCATATAGCATGTCTGTTATATCGGATTTCTCTGATGGTTTGTCCGGAGCAAACATTTTAAAATATTGGTCCTATTCTGTCTTATAACTGTCTGCTCTGGTGATTTTTGTCTCATCAGTTGGATTATGACACTGTCAGCCCAGTAGGGCCTTCAGCCAGCTCAGGCAGCACTAACTGAACTTTTCTCAGCAAACTGGGAAAATACCAACAATGCAGGAGAGGCAAGCCCCTAAACTGGGGCTTATCCCAGGAAGGTTCTTGACTTCACCCAGGAAAGAATTCAAGGGCGACCTGGCAGTGTGAGACAGCAATCATCTTTAATGAAGGGTACTGCTCCTTGCAGAGCAGGGCTAACTCATAGGCAGCACGCACAGAGTCAGCAACATATGGGCTCTTGGAACTATGTTTATTCCCACTTTCAGTTACATGCAAATTAAGGGTGAGCTAATGCAAATTGAGGGGTGGGTTATTTTAGAACTTTCTAGAAAAGGGGCAGTAACTTCTGAGTTGTGGCCATGGTGCATTTGTAAACTGTCAAGAGGCTGGTGGGATGTCTATGCTAATGACCAATGAGGGCAGCTAGGGATGGCTTTTGTCGCCATCTGCTGGTTTGCGCCAGTTTCTTCACTTGACCCTGTCTGGACCAGATCCTGTTTAGGTCAGCAGTGTTGTGAACACAAAACAAGTCCTGCCAGTTTCCTACCTCACCACCATTATTCCAGGATGTATTCTGTGGGCGCAGAACATGATGAATCACTAGAGCTGATCATCAAGAGGGACTCGAGCATCCCCACGAAGGCTGATCACTGGGGCATCACTGTGGTTGACGCAGAGTGAGGGCTGACCCCTGCTCCCTGCTTCCACACCACCATGGCCCTCTCTGTGGTCACACAGAGCCGTAACAGGCCACAAGGGAGTGACTCACTGATCCTGGAAACAGACAGCGACCCTGTAGGTCCTGGGGAATCTCTCCTGTACCGATGTGGACAACAAAGAGCACTAATGGATGTGGACCAAATCCTGTAGAGAAAGCCAACAGTATGTGGTCAAATGGGAGTTGGCCTTTTCATTTGTAACAACAAAGCTATGCTAGACACTTGACTCTCAGAACCACCCTGACAACTACCCTAACCAAATGACTTGAGAATGTAAAATAACCATTGACAACCGAATGCCAAATGCCAAACTTTGAGTGGAGATAGGCCACAGTTAAGAATAAAAGACACAGGGCACCTTGCTGTTTAAGGACAGGCTCTGAAGCCAAGTCTCTTACTGAAGACTGCTAAGATTAGGAATTCCAGGAAAAGTATGCCCCTGTGTCTATACACAGATGACTAAGGGAAGGAAGAAGAAAAGAGACTGCCTTTGGGGGAAGAGCTAGGCTCAAGGCACTGTGACAACTCTTTCCCTCCCCTCTCCGGCAGCACAGGGGTTATTGCACGCTGGTTCCCTCCCCTGGGTGAAGGGCTTCAAGACAATCACATCGAAGTTTGGGGGTGTCTACAAGAAGGGTAAACTGGTATCGCATTTGGGGCTGTGTTTGCAGGGTTTTAGAACCCACAGGCCACTTCACTGCCATCTTCAAACATAGTAAGGAGTCCTCAGGAAGAAATCAGAGTGGAAAAGTCAGGATAATGGAAAAGGCTCTTCTAGAGCCCCGCTGTTTCATGAAAAGCCAGAAACTTCTAGGTCCCCAAGGACCCAGGCAGGCAGGCAGGGCCCCTGGGCATCCCGGGAGACAGCCTAGGGAAGCAGCCCTGCCCTCATCCCCACACAGAGGATGTGCCAATTGAGCATGCAAAGCCAAATGAACTACCAAGGCAGTCGTTCAAAATACTGGTCCAATCCATTAGCAGGTGACAATATCCATTTAAAGGATGAAGACCAACATTCACTTTTAATGAACTAGAATAGAACAAATACAATATCAGAATGGGATGCATTTTTGTTCCATGTATATACAGGGTCATGGTGAATTCCCTTCCTGGAGTCACTGTCACAAACTGTGAAAGCCACTGACCTAGGGAATTAATTGTCCAGACATCAGCACTGGGCACAATAAACTTGCCACCAAATGCTCCCGGTTGTTTGGGTAAGCAGGTGTAGTCCACCCCGCAACCACCAAAAAAGAGGGAGGAAGAAGGGAGGGAGAGAGTGAAACATAGGTTCTTGCCTTTCCTCACCCCAACAGCCCCAGTGGCTGCAGAATCTGTCTGCCAGGAAAGGGAAGGAGAGATGAATGGAAGACTGGAATAATGGTGGTGAGGTAGGAAACTGGCA